>NC_045131.1:22930875-23110877 GCF_007655135.1 Punica granatum
TTGTCGACGAGTCTTCGAAATCGGCGGTGCTAGCGGCCAACACTCGAAAAGAAAACACTGGTGCGACACCCGGAATTATTAACTTAATTGGACTAATGAGTTTAACAATTCAACTCAATAATCCCATTTATATACATACATGTATATCATATATACACGTGCATATATGTTGTATGTTATCTATATCTAATATCTCAATACACTGCCATGTATATATAATGGCTTGGGGAAAGGATTTCAAGCCATTTGACCGGTGTGGGACAAAAAGGATTTAAGGATCCCAATTGTATCTTATATACATACACATATAGCCATATATATAGATATATATATATGTATTTGCATGCGTGCACAGACACATACAAACATATATATATTTATGTATATTAATTTTGTGGGCTATTGAATTTAATAAATCGAGTCTAATTAATCGACATATTTAATCTCATTAAATATCCGATTAATCGGTCGCACCTTAAATCGTATAATCTCTATTAGACGATTTTATTTGTTTCAAAATATCTCGTCGATTTAGTCGTCGTGTGTGACCCTGTAGGTTCCCAATTACGTTGACAGTAATATCGAAATCTCTATTTCAATATTACAAACAGTGAGCGGCATCTAGCAATGCATCACTATTACTCAAGTAATCGGAAAGTCAATTTCTCGACGAACCTTGTGACCTATGCTACCGTGTAATATAATCCCTTTGTCCTCTATATCTCTATTGAGCCCAAGGCATGGTCGATGACATCCTTGTATGGCTCAATATCTCTTTTTCTTGGTTTACCGGGTAAGTCTATCAGAACAAATGAGCTCGATATCATTATATCGACTCATTTGGGTATGCATACACTTTTAGACTTAACCACCAAGTGGCCGTGAGATATCGCTCCCGTTTCGTAGGAGGAACAAATCCTATCTTGGTCACTCACATTCTTTCCATGCTTTGTGGCATACCCAATAACTATCTTTATAACCAGCCTGTTACGGTGGCGTTTGACAGTATCAAAATATACGACATTACACGTAGGAATCCATGGTGACCTCAAGTCAAAGGACCATTACACTATAGTCACTTTGAGATATGCTAATGACAGTCACGTAACAACCCATGTAGCAATCTCATGGCGGATCAGTCCAATACACATTACTCTTAATGTATACATGTGATGTGATTTGATATCTCCATATCCATGACCTGTGAGACTTGGTCATCAATCAACACCCACATAGTCTAACCGTATTATCGTTGTCCTAATTAACGATAATACTTTGACTATGGACATTTAGGAATAATGTTCGGTAATTATAGGATCTCACAATCAAGTCACACTTGATGCCTATTGAACATACTATTCCAAGGACATTATTGTATAAAAATCATATTTAACGCAATCTACACAATAACAGATATGCTCGTAATATAATGAAATACATGTCATATTACAGAACTGATGATAGATTGCCTATAGGGCATACACCAATTCCCAACAATCTCCCACTTGCACTAGAGCCAATCTGGCATTTGTCTAATGCCAATAGATCTAGTGTGAGCCTCGTGCTTGCGCTGCACAAGAGGCTTCGTAAGTGGATCTGCGAGATTCTCATATGTTGGTTTTGCATATCTTCACATCTCCTCTGTCGATAATCTCGCGAATGAGATGGAAGCGCCTGAGTATATGTTTGGATCGCTGGTGAGACCTGAGTTCCTTAGCTTGCGCAATGGCTCCATTGTTGTCACAATAGAGATCCACTGGGTCTGCGATGCTAGGAACCATAGCAAGTTCTTTATGAACTTCTTGATCCAAACGGCCTCTTTTGCAGCGTTAGAGGCAGCAATATACTCGGCCTCTGTGGTAGAGTCGGCTACTGTCTCCTGTTGGAACTCTTCCAACTCACAGCACCTCCATTCAGGCAAAACACATACCCTGACTGCGATCTACTGTCGTCCTTATCGGTCTGGAAGTTAGCATCGGTGTAACCTCTACAACGAGCTCTTCTTCGCTTCCATATACCAAAACATCTCCTTAGTCCTTCGTAAGTACTTAAGGATGTCTTTACTGCAATCCAGTGTCTTTCACCCTGGATCTGATTGGTAT
The DNA here is from genome assembly GCF_007655135.1 of Punica granatum. Taxonomy (NCBI): domain Eukaryota; kingdom Viridiplantae; phylum Streptophyta; class Magnoliopsida; order Myrtales; family Lythraceae; genus Punica; species Punica granatum. Next base: position 22,932,978 of record NC_045131.1, read on the forward strand.
CGACTCGTCATACTCAAAGCATACGAGAATCTGATCGAGTGCATAACATAGCATACATGATAGATCCAATAGCTGACGCATATGGAATCCTATCATTCTGTCCCTCTCCTCTCGAGTAGAAGGACTCTGAGCCTTCGAAAGGCTTATGCCATGTAACAAGGCAGCGACCCTTTCTTAGAATCCTGCATGCTAAAGCGCCGAAGCACTTTATCTATGTATGCACTCTGACTTAGGCAAGCAGTCTCTTGGATCTATCTCTATAGATCCTAATACCTAGCACGTAGGTAGCTTCGCCTAAATCCTTCATAGAGAAACACCTTCCCAACCAAGTCTTCACAGACTGTAGGGAAGGAATGTCATTCCCAATCAGAAGTATGTCGTCTACATACAACACCAGGAAGATTACTACGCTCCCACTAACCTTCTTGTAAACACAGGGTTCATCTTCATTCTTGATGAAACCAAACTCTTTGATTGCATCATCAAAACGAAGATTCCAGCTCCTAGAAGCTTGCTTCAGTCCATAAATAGACCGTTGTAGCTTACAAACCTTTCCGGCACAATGTGGATCGACAAAACCCTCAGGTTGTGTCATAAACACATCCTCGAGGAGCTTCCCGTTCAGGAAAGCAGTTTTGACATCCATTTGCCAGATCTCATAATCATAATAAGCTGCAATTGCAAGCAAGATCCTGATGGATTTAAGCATAGCTACCGGGGAAAAGGTTTCGTCATAGTCAACACCATGAACTTGTCTGAAACCTTTTGCCACAAGTCGGCCCTTAAAGGTAATCACATTACCGTCCATGTCAGTCTTCTTCTTGAAGACCCACTTACACCCAATGGGTTTTGCCCCTTCAGGTGGATCAACCAAGTCCATACTTGGTTAGTGTACATGGACTCCATCTCAGATCTCATGGCCTCCAGCCATTTCTCAGAGTCTGGGCCTATTACGGCTTCCGCATAGGTTGTAGACTCATCATTATCTATGAGCAATACGTCATTGTCTTGAGTCACGAGAAATCCATATCTCTCGGGCTCATGACGTATCCTACTAGACCTACGAGGCTCCTGTGTCACCTGTGTAGAAGATTGTGCCACAACAACTTGTGGTACTTGTTCTGCAACAACGCCCATCGATTGGTCAATGTCATTTTGTGGTAGAACTTCCCCAAGTTCTAATTTCCTCCCACTAGTTCCTTTGAGAGAAACTCTTTCTCAAGGAATACCGCAGTTCGAGCGACAAACACTTTGCCCTCGATGGGATTATAGAAATAGTATCCTCGAGTTTCCTTAGGATACCCCACGAAGTAACATTTGTCCGATTTAGGGCCAAGCTTATCCGAAGACAATCTCTTCACAAAGCTTCGCAACCCCATATCTTAGAAAAGACATCTTGGGACGTTTCCCATACCACATCTCATATGGTGTCCTTTCAACTGATTTCGACGGAGCATTGTTTAATATGAGAGCAGCTGTCTGTAGAGCATATCCCCAAAAGGAGTCAGGTAAGTTTGCATGACTCATCAAAGATCGAACTATATCTAATAAAGTTCGATTCCTCCTCTCAGCTACACCATTCCATTGTGGTGTTCCAGGTGGAGTCAGTTGAGATAAAATCCCACACTGTTTAAGATAGTCAGCGAACTCATAGCTCAAATATTCACCTCCTCGATCTGATCGAAGAACTTTAATGCACTTACCCAACTGATTTCTCCACTTCATTCTTAAATTCTTTGAACTTTTCAAAGGATTCAGATTTGTGTTTCATCAAAACACATATCCAAATCTACTGAAATCATCAGTAAATGTAATGAAGTAGAGATACCCACCTCTAGCAAGCTTGTTCACTGGTCCATATACATCGGTATGTATGAGAGCCAAAAGATCACTAGCTCGGTCACCTTTTCCGGTAAAAGGGGCCTTAGTCATTTTCCCCATTAAGCAAGGTCGCATGTCTCGATCGATTCTAAATCAAACGAGTCCAGTAATCCATCCTTATGGAGTCTAAAGATGCGATTCTCGCTAATATGGCCTAAACGACAATGCCAGAGGTAAGTCGGGTTCGAATCATTAGATTTGAGCCGTTTGGTTTCCACATTATAAATAGGCGTATCTAGATCAAGAACATACAGACCATTACTTAAATGTGCACTGCCATAATATACATCATTCATGTACATAGAACAACACTTGTTCTTTATAGTGAAACAAAATCCCTTCTTGTCCAAACAGAAACAGATATTATGTTTCTACTAATAGCAGGTACATAATAACAGTCGTTAAGATCTAATACAAGCCCAGTAGGTAAAACTAGGTGATAAGTCCCTACAGTTAATGTAGCAACTCTTGCTCCATTTCCAACTCGTAGGTCCAGCTCGCCCTTTGTCAACGATCTACTGTCCTTTAGGTCCTGCATATTTTCCACAAATATGAGCACCACATCCGGTATCTAATACCCAAGATGTAGAAGTAGTAGATACATTAATCTCTATAACATGGATACCTGAAGTGGAAGTCTCACTTCCCTTCTTCTTCTTCAACTCTTCCAGGTATATCTTACAATTCCGCTTCCAATGTCCAGTGTTGCCACAATGGAAGCAGTAATCATTCTTCGCCACCTTGGCTTTAGGCTTCAACGCACCCAAGTCAAAATTGGATGCACCTTTAGCCTTCTTGCCTTTACTCTTGCCTTGCCCTTTCTTTTGGTCCCTTGGACCATTAGAACGGATGTCCCCTTGCTGATATCATGCTCAGCTGTTCTCAACATGCTAAGCAGTTCAGGCAATGGTTTATTGTAGTCATTCATATTATAGCTCATAATGAACTGACTATAACTGCTGGGCAGCGACTGTAGGACTAAATCTGTGGCCAACTCTTGACCAAGAGGAAATCCCAGTCTTCCCAGAGTCTCAACGTACCCAATCATCTTGAGTACATGAAGACCCACCGGGCTACCCTCAGTCAACCTTGCCTGAAAAAGTGCTTTAGAGATCTCGAATCTCTCATGTCGGGCCTGCTCTTGATAGAGGTGCCTGAGATGCACGATCATATCGTACGCCTTCATGTTCTCGTGTTGCTTCTGAAGCTCCGAGTCCATGGTGACTAACATGAGACATCCGACGTTTACGGCATCATCATGATGCTTACTATAAGCATCTTTCTCAGCTGGGGGGGCATCGTCAGGCGGTGGCGCAAGAAGAGGTTGCTCTAAGACATATAGCTTCTTTTCTTGGGTGAGAACAATTCTCAAGTTTCGATACCAACCAAGGAAATTATTCCCTGATAGTTTGTCCTTATCAAGGACGGATCGCAAACAGAAAGTACTAGAAGTGCTCCCTGCCATGGTAACTACCATAGAAATATACAAAATAAGTATTATGACACAACAATATTTAATGAGGACTTTATAAATATTGCTCCCACTATTTATATCAAATCAATGACCTCAACATTGATTCAGAGAATATCATTCTCATAGTAGCTCAAGATCCATATCTCACCAAGCTCTGAGTCAGCGAGGGCTGATTCACCAAGAATTGGCTATTTAGGTAGGGAACTCACTTTCCCAATTGCATCACATGCAACTCTTGATTAGTTGAGTGAGTAACTCCTTATTCAAATCTATCTTATAGATCGATGCCCAACTACATGCCTCTGAACCCTAATCCTATTAGGCTTGCTCAGTTAAGTCCGACCCACTGGTAAACACAACGTCTTACTAGGATAGATAAGGGCATCCTGCGAAGGAAAGGTCTACACACTCATCGATCTTGGTCTTGACGAGCGTTACACGGTGGAAGGATATGGACTTAATATTTTGAGGGATTTGATTAACATTTAATCGATCTCACTATACACTATTATGTAACTATTACATAATAGTCCACACGTATAACTATTATACTAACACAACTAGGACATAGTCCATGTCTAACAGTCATGCACCGCAAATATAAAACATAATCATACCAGTACCAAGCATAAAATCATATTTTATGCTATTATCTACTCAGATTCTAACTAACTAGGCTCTGATACCAATTGCTAGTTCCACGAGGCACAACGGAAGCGAAAAAGGAACAGAAATTCAAAATTTCCTACCCGTGAAACTAATTCCAAGACCTACTAGAAGAATAAGAGTAAATAAAAGCGTACCTGGAATATTTAAAATTGTCGACCGAGCGTCCCACGCGTGACGCCTCTACCGGTATCCACACCGACTTTGTCGACGAGTCTTCGAAATCGGCGGTGCTAGCGGCCAACACTCGAAAGAAACACCGGTGCGACACCCGGAATTATTAAACTTAATTGGACTTAATGAGTTTAACAATTCAACTCAATAATCCCATTTTATATACATACATGTATATCATATATACACGTGCATATATGTTGTATGTTATCTATATCTAATATCTCAATACACTGCTATGTATATATAATGGCTTGGGGAAAGGATTTCAAGCCATTTGACCGGTGTGGGACAAAAAGGATTTAAGGATCCCAATTGTATCTTATATACATACACATATAGCCATATATATATATATATATATGTATTTGCATGCGTGCACAGACACATACAAACATATATATATTTATGTATATTACTTTTGTGGGCTATTGAATTTAATAAATCGAGTCTAATTAATCGACATATTTAATCTCATTAAATATCCGATTAATCGGTCGCACCTTAAATCGTATAATCTCTATTAGACGATTTTATTTGTTTCAAAATATCCCGTCGATTTAGTCGTCTTGTGTGACCCTGTAGGTTCCCAATTACGTTGACAGTAATATCGAAATCTCTATTTCAATATTACAAACAGTGAGCGGCATCTAGCAATGCATCACTATTACTCAAGTAATCGGAAAGTCAATTTCTCGACAAACCTTGTGACCTATGCTACCGTGTAATATAATCCCTTTGTCCTCTATATCTCTATTGAGCCCAAGGCATGGTCGATGACATCCTTGTATGGCTCAATATCTCTTTTTCTTGGTTTACCGGGTAAGTCTATCAGAACAAATGAGCTCGATATCATTATATCGACTCATTTGGGTATGCATACACTTTTAGACTTAACCACCAAGTGGCCGTGAGATATCGCTCCCGTTTCGTAGGAGGAACAAATCCTATCTTGGTCACTCACATTCTTTTCCATGCTTTGTGGCATACCCAATAACTATCTTTATAACCAGCCTGTTACGGTGGCGTTTGACAGTATCAAAATATACGACATTACACGTAGGAATCCATGGTGACCTCAAGTCAAAGGACCATTACACTATAGTCACTTTGAGATATGCTAATGACAGTCACGTAACAACCCATGTAGCAATCTCATGGCGGATCAGTCCAATACACATTACTCTTAATGTATACATGTGATGTGATTTGATATCTCCATATCCATGACCTGTGAGACTTGGTCATCAATCAACACCCACAATAGTCTAACCGTATTATCGTTGTCCTAATTAACGATAATACTTTGACTATGGACATTTAGGAATAATGTTCGGTAATTATAGGATCTCACAATCAAGTCACACTTGATGCCTATTGAACATACTATTCCAAGGACATTATTGTATAAAATCATATTTAACGCAATCTACACAATAACAGATATGCCTCGTAATATAATGAAATACATGTTATATTACAGAACTGATGATAGATTGCCTCTAGGGCATACACCAATTCCCAACAGCCTCGATTCCCTCTTTTCTCCAACGAGCTTGACCTGAGCCCTTGAACGTCCTATCTATACAGTTGTACCCCGAGTATCTTCTCGAGATACTCCGATATCATGTAACTTTGTAAAGTTTTTCTGTTTTAGGCTAGACGTTATACATTTCCCAACTAGGTCCCATATTTCTAGGGATTTACCTCGATGTATATATTTCTATAAGCCTGTCTTCTCTAATGAATGATAGCACTGCAGAATTACTGCAGATTCTATTCTGCAACTTTGATTCCATACCAATTTCGTCAATGGTTTCTTTTCGATTTCTTCATGGTGTAGCAGACCACCTCCAAACCATAATCTCGGTGGCACCCTCTCTCCCTACTTGTCCCCTAGTGTGTTCTCGACAGAGATGAGAGAGATAGAGAGATACCCTGAGGATAGTGTCCATTGAAGAACAAAGGAGTTTCATCATCTTCTACGACTTTCTTTTTCCACTCAACTCTGTTTCTGTAACATTGCACTCTCACATGTATTTACACACACAAATACATATATATCACTGATACACGAACATAGAGATACAAGACCCTTCTTGGGGAAGTTATTTGAGGTTTTGGCTCAAATTTGCTTTTGTGACCATTTATAGACACACACACAAAGATACACAAAGTGTAATTTTCATGGTAGGACCATTGATTTAGAGAATTGTCAAAGGGGCTATCTTTTTTGCTTTTGTGAGCAAGAAAAAGCAAGAAAGAGTCGGTTCAAGCTCATAGCCGTCGCCACAGAAGGATAAAAATTGGTGCAAAGACCCTTCGACTAGATCCGAGCAGACCGAAGAAGCCATGCCGACACAGGGGGCACACCTGATGTATGGTATGGGATTTGGGGTGGCCTTGACCGCGCTCTCTAAGGGCCGCTTCAGCCCACACCACACCCTCCTTACACCATCAATACCTTCTTTGGCCCCAACATGGCGTCCTTCTCCGAGCTCAAGCTGGAGCTTTGGGAAGACGATCATCAAAGTCTTTCCCCTTGCCCGAAAGCTCGTTGCTCGGGTAGAAGCCCGTTCCTTGCCCGGATGCTCGAAAATGGGTAGAAGGATAGGTGCCGAATGATTGACAGTTGCGAGGAATTAAAGGTGCATGGTATTGAAAGTGCTAGAAAGGGAGATACTGAAGGTGCGATAATATAAGTGCAACGAAAATAAAGTACTAGATAGAAAAGATAGAAAAATTGTAGTGAGATTGATAGTTGTGCCAAAGGGAGATTACAATGAACTCCGAATCACATATTTGTAGGCATTTACATGAAAGCCTAGAAAATCTCTCTGAATGGATGCCCCTATAATTACGAGATATCGAGACATTGTTCAAATATGAAATTGCCTACCTAGCATACCTAGAAATAAAATAACAAAAAGTAATAGACTTATTTATCATCTAAGCTCGAAGATTCCGAGAACATCACGTGTTTGCTCACTAAGAATAATAGGCTACCAAGGAATATAAATCTCCACCGTCTTTGTTGAAAATTAGCACGTCCATGCATATTCATATGTCCATGCGTATATCTTCCATCATGGCTCACCTTGCTGGACTTTTTTCAATTGAGCCTCTCCTTCTAATTGGGCTAAACATATGAAGTATTGGGCCTCTTTCTTCACTAAAGCCTTTAATTAACCCAGCCTAGCCCACCATAATTGTAGTATTCTTTTCCAAATCCAACCAATATTTCTCCAAAACTCGGGAAAATCATCGAGATACTACATACACATCACGACTTGACTATTTCATATATTAGAGAAAGTGGGTGTAAACACTGTCTGTCCTCACGTGTTGATGTTTGACCCCATTTAAGTGGCTAGAAGCAATGGATCAATAGAAAGCAGAAGATTGCCGGCCAGATGGGTGCTCATAGAATGTCAGTTTCTGATCATATGGATTACGATATACCAATAATAAATCCGACAACTTCGTCATTGATGACGACGGGGTGCTCGACCCCTCCAACAGCAATAGCCGACATCGCGGTAATATTGTCGACAAGAAGTAGCAACACAGGAACAACACTCGTCCTTATCAATTCTATCAAAGAGCTTGGAATATCAACACCATGAAAGCAGAGCATGGAATGAGTCAAAATTCTATGGGAGGGACCATCAATGACCTCTTCACCGCATAAAGGTTTTGACGACGATGACAAGGGGAGGCATTATTCCAGAGGGTGTTTCATCCAAGGATCCATCGATATCATATTCAGGGATGCGATAGGAAGCGTCCCTCAAAATTTCGAAGATCTCCCCATTGGACCTACAATTGTCAATGGAATATGACTTCATAATTGATAAGTGCATGGGATCAGTTTTTGTTTTGCAGATTATTGAAGAATGAGGACTCCCAGGATGCTGAGAGGATTCATCTAAGAGGATGCAACAACGGCTATTGAGCACTCCGATCAACCTCCAAATTCAAAGTGGCTTGGCCACATTTACAGTGATGCTCATTAGAAAAGCGCCATCGCCCACTTGTTGTGCTTGGATTTCTCGATGTGGTAATGGCTCTTGTGATCTCTCTAACCGGTGCGTTCCTTCCAATCTCTTTCTTAAAATATGTTATGAAAAAGAAATTTGTTTTTTATTTGACGGAAGTTTATTATTGGTGAGATCACAAAGCCATGCATATAAGCCAATTGCATGGAATTATCTATTCACTTTAAGCAGCAAATCAAGTCCACGGAAAACAGGGCAAACTAGAAAAGAAAAAAAAAATCTCTAATGAAATATTATTTGTGTGGAGTATATATCTTGTCCTTAATAACTAAATGATGAAATGAGAATATCATCGCTCATGAACTAGTGGTTCACATTGCTTCTACTTCTATACGATTGTTATTCCAATTCGAAAAATATGAGACCTTTGTATAAAGGGAGGGCAAAGAAAGAGATAGAAGCCCTTCTCGTCGGAATTAAGGAAATAGCGATCAACGAGATTACGTCAATAGATATCACCGTGTGTTGGGAAAAATCCATGGGCTTACTTGAGACTCGGGCCCATCCGCAACTCAAAAGCTTAAGCCAATGGGTTGCTAGACCATTATCTCTTATAAACCTATGGATTTCCTCTCAATTTTTCCATGTGGGATTACTTCCATCACCCGCCCTCATCATTCTCCATATAGGAGAGAAACCGGCCCAACAATTCCCCCCCATTCTCGACTATATGGAGGACTTCGAGCCGGGTTTTTTTTACTTCCGAACTCGGATACCAATTGTTAGGCCCTTACCATTCTCCATATAGGAGAGAAAACCGGCCCAACAATTCCCCCCCATTCTCGACTATATGGAGGATTTCGAGCCGGCCTTTTTACTTCCGGACTCGGATACCAATTGTTAGGTCACGGCCCAACAATTCCCCCCCATTCTGGACTATATGGAGGACTTCGAGCCGGGCTTTTTACTTCCGAACTCGGATACCAATTGTTAGGCCATTCACTAGCCACGAGTTCCACACTCGGGCCTTGGCGCGGTGTGGGTTTCCACGCATAGCGTGTGCACTTCTCCAGGATCGTTACCTTGGCTTTGATACCACTGTTGGGAAAAATCCATGGGCTTACTTGAGACTCGGGCCCATCCGCAACTCAAAAGCTTAAGCCAATGGGTTGCTAGACCATTATCTCTTATAAACCTATGGATTTCCTCTCAATTTTTCCATGTGGGATTACTTCCATCACCCGCCCTCATCATTCTCCATATAGGAGAGAAACCGGCCCAACACCGTGGTTATGGAAATGAAGATCAGCGAGGCTATGGAAACTACGGTGAAAGGAGTCGTGGGAAAGGTAACTGGCGAGACAGGTGGAGAACCCTACAATCGCCTGATCGCTGGCCTAAGTTTCATTAGAGGCGATTACCGTTAAGTGATCTCCCATTCGAGACATCATGAAACAAGACCCTCCATTGGAGGCGGTTACCATTAAGCGATCTCCCATTGGACACACAACAAATCAAGACCTCCCATTGGAGGCGATTATCATTAAGTGATCTTCCATTGGAGACACCATGAAGCAAGACCTTCCCTTGGAGGCGGTTACCATTAAGTAATCTCCCATAGGAGACACAACAATACGAGACTTCCCATTGAAAGCGGTTACCATTAATAAGTGATCTCCTACCGAAGACCCAACAGAACAAGACCTCCTACTAGAGGCATTACCATTAAGTGATTTCCCATTTGAGACAATACCATTTAAGCGATCTTCCCGGGAGTAGACAACCCAAAACAAAGACTTCCCAATGGAGGCAGGGAAAGCAAAGAACTCCCAAAGGGGGCTAAGGAAAAAAATTAAGACGTCTGAAAGGATGCAATCATGAGCAAAGGCCGAGATTAGTGATCTTGCAGAAAAATGAAGATTTCCCAAAGAAGGCAAACTCAATTAAGCAAGAACTACGTAAGCGACCTCAAGGAGGAAAACGTAGGATCTCTTATTGGAGACAATCTCTAAAATTGAAATATCAAAGACCTCTTATTGGAGGCCATCTCTGAAACCAACGATATTAAGACCTCTAGTTAGAGGCAATCTTTGAAATTTTAAATATTAAACCTCTCAATAGAGGCAATCTCAAAAGAAAATTAAATATCAAAGACCTCTCATTAGAGGCAATCCCTAAAACTAATGTTATTAAAGACCTCTCATTACAGGCAATCTCAGAAGAAATTAAAATATCAAAGCCCTCTCTTTAGAGACAATCTGTAAACTTAGTGTTATTAAAGACCTCTCACTATAGGCAATCTCTGAAGAAATTTCAATATCAAAGATCTTATTGAAGGCAATCTCTAAAACCATACGCTTAAAAACCTCTCATTAGAGGCAATCTTTATAGCTTAGATATCAAAGATCTCTTGTTAAAGGTAGTCTCCTAAAATTAGATATTATGGACTGCTTCCTGGAGGCATTTCTTCTACAGTTTATTGCCACATAATGAAATCAATAATGCAGAAACCTCGATGAGAGGTATGACAAAGATCCCCAGGGGCATCGGCGAGCTGGCGCCATTGCGCTAAGGTCTCGCAGAATGAAACAATTTAAGACCCCATAGGGGGCAACCGCGAGCGAGCGCCACCTCGCGAGAAATTCAAAAATCTCACCCTATATCCGTAATGTCGACGCAACACATGAAAGACAACGAATCAAAATTTGAAGGATGGTAATTGAACCTCGCGCTTTCACTGAAAGCTCGGGCTTGAGGGCAAATGATGGGCCTAGAGACAAGGGCCCCTAAATCAAGCCAATAAAAGACCTGACCTAAAACTAATATATATGACCTCATAATCTAATAGCAGGTACAGCCACACAGTGCTCTTCAAATTCAAATTCAAACCCCTTCGCAGGTAACTGTCAACGGTTATAATAAGATTATATAATACTCCAGGTATATAACTTTTCAGGGGATTCATTCATTCATTCTTACGACCAATACTCATTTTAAGCATCAGAGAGGGAAAATGAGATTCTCTACCGATATTGCCCTTCTTGCAAGTTATGCTAGCATGGAGTTTGAAGAGGTGTCTTCGTCAACTAGATTAGATGCTCATCCCTTCAAGAGGATGTCAGGCACGCCCATTTTCCGAACATCACAACCAAATACCTAAGAGAGATCCACAGTTTTTCTTCGGGCTTTTTTTCTCCCAATTTTCGGGCTTTTTTCTCTTAATTGAAACAAAATCTCAAAAATGGTTAAGTTTGGAGTGCTTAAGCTCTTTGGTAACATTAAAGAACTCAAGAACGCGAAACCACTGGTCCCATCTTTTAAGCCTATGAACCGCCACGGTTTGTGGTATGAGCTCATGTGAACACCTCCCATTCATTCCTGGGTAGTCGTACATACCCGGCTTCTCTGTGTGTCGGTGCCTTGCCTTGCCTCCCAGATTCAACCACCTCCCCACTAACTTGTCCTCTGGGCCGTGTTGATCATTCATCGGAATCTCCGATTTCCCTATCCACTCGATGATGTCCCATGACAATACGAAACCCATTCCTGACATGTATTCCACGTAAGGGTTCATACTTGGACATGGGATCACAAATCCATAGTACAAGTCCCATCGAGACAGGGGCTCCAGCGAGGCAGCTAACGGCTCAATGCGGAGGAAGACATCATCATCAGCCTTCATGACGTAATCATAGTGCCTGGGGAGGATGTGGGGGAGTGAGGAGAAGTAGGTGTAGGTCTTCCCGGAGTTCATGTTTTCGGTGCAGTTAAGGATGATAATGTCGTTGAAACGTAAGATCTCTAAGGCCACGAGTGTCTTCTGCTCAGGTTTGGTGAGGTTGCAGAAGACAAACTTAACGTCAATTTCCGCCAATGGAGAGGACTGTATTCCATAAATGAGACGAAGGAAGTGGCGGCGATCATAACTATCAGGGCGCATTAAGATACCTATCAGGAGGCGGAATCGAGCATGGGCTTGGTCAGATGTCGTGTTAAGTTTGATGTTACATTCGGATGCCGACCCAGCTAGGTATGGTGATTTAATTCGGATCGTGAAGAGGATGAAGGAGATGAAGAAGGTGAGGAAGAGGGCAAGAGAGTTGAAAGAAATAAGAATTAGGCACCTTGGATGCATTGTTGGACCTAACAGTTGTGTTTTGTAGCAATTAGAACTCAGGAAGAGTACTGCCACAGGAAATTAAACAATTTGATTTTCAAGATTGAGATATTTATATTTTATTGGGCAGGTTTGAGTTAGAAATTTTCAATAATTATCAGGAAAAACAACCAACTGACACTTCGGTTAAATTATTTGTATACACACAATCCACCTTCAAAGAAAATCACATCATTCTTGTGAATTACAAAACTTTTTTTTTAATTACAAATGAGACTAAAAAGAGATAAACTGGTGAGGAAAAATGTTATAGGGACAGGGGAAGTCCTACTGATAAGAATCGAATCAAGCACCTCTTAGTCTAAAGTTGAGAGTAATGTCATTGCAGACGACATTTCTCTCGATAATAAAACCTTTTTAATAACAAGAAATGGACAATCAATTGAAAAAGACTAAAAAGAGATATTATTGTGTCTATAGTAAAAATGAAAAAATTTTGATGACTTTATCTCATCGCATAGCAGGAGGAAGCAGTGCACCAATAAAATTACACCGAGTGAGTGAATGGATTTGTTTAACGTGTATGAATTGCGGGCAATTAATTTATATTACGAATTATTTCTATTGAATGTTCCGTGCCCCATTGTTGTAGAAAATGGCCGTTTAAAATTTTCCGCACCTCGGAATTGAACTGTCACTCGACACTGATATATGAGAAATCAAATTTCGAAACTTTGAAAAGGATTCAATTTTTTTTCCTTTTTTCTTTTTTGGGTGAAAAAAAAGTTTCAATATGTATTAATTAGCAGTCAGGGGTGTATTTATATGCACAATTTTTCCTCAGTTAGTCGACATGCTCTTTTCCTGAGCATTTATTGGGCGAATGTGGCCATCAATATCACCAATAAATTTTTTCATGCTTTTCTTGATTCATCGGGGCCATCGAAATGTTTTACACGTGAAGAGATAGAGAGAGGGAGGGAGGGAGAGAGAGGGAGTAATTGTTTAGTTTAATTAAGACTTTGCATGCATGAGAGTGGAGGTAGATCTGTTAATATTACATGGAAGACTCATCACATGTTTCGTACAAGCTAGTAAACATAACTCAAGCTTAACACAAATCGACTAGGATCCCATTGATATATTTGTATTATATTAAGAGTACAGTGCACGGAATTTATTTGTATATTTATTCATATAATGATCTCGGTCGGTGAGGAAACGGTCTGAGTGTTGAACCAGTCGAGTCGGTCTACGTGTCTAGGAATGAGTAAAGCTTACGTTTCTCAGTTTTGGCCCATGTGGGGAACCGACCATCATGGCCCGGCGACTCGTGATGTGAGGACGGTGGGCCGAAACCTTGACACAATGGTTTACCCCTATCTCGAGCTCTTAGTCCAATTCAATCACTTCTCAACTAATTTACAGTGTCAAACCAAACAAGACGAGCAAAACTTTATCAAACACGGTAAACAAACTAAAAATGACAAACCTTAGACAAACTAGAGTACCGACAGGACGTTCAGGATTTAGGTCAGCACGTAAAAGAACCTTCGAGCTTGGAATAATTGGTTCCGTAAGACCATATGCCTTAGCAAATTAGTTGTATTCCTTACCCCTAGACCCGAGCAACCACCAGCCCTCAATCTTCAAGTGTAAAGAGGTAATGGCGATTCCTATTCAAGCATGTCCATTCGCATCCCCGGGGAATGTGGATAATCCCAAGTCGTGCGACACGACACGCATGCTGGCCTTGACAAGACGAGATTCGGGTCCACACATGGATGATATCCATTTTTCTAGTGGTGATAAACTAAATGTTACAAGATAAAGACCTAAAACCTATACCAACATGAGTTGATTTGAGTAGTTTTACACTTTTTTTCTTTAATCGATGTCTCAAGTTCAACTCTTGTAAATAGAAAAAATCCATGCCACGAGACCTTTATTCTTTAGTAGGCCAACTCTACTCAAATTAAATTAGTCGAGACTTAATGGGCTTCTGGATAATAAGGTGCAACCGAAAAAAATCTACACCCAGAACAATACAAACCCTAAACAATTTATTGAATTATAACTTATGTTCTTGAAGCATCAACTACCTTAATGACCATATATATGCGATACTATTTGATTTCAATATTTTTTATACTTCCTCTGAAAATGAGTGTATATGTTGAACAGCGAAATACTCGTCTTCCGCAACTCTATTATTTGAGTGTTGAGCATTCAATCGAGTTTCATTATGATGTGGGCTAGTTGGCCTAACAATGATAGATATAGTTTTTTCAGTGAAAAATCAACCTTAGCATAGTGTCTTAACTAGAGATGAAGAAATAACAGTTAGTTTGAGACCTTTTTTTTTTATCATTGGAAGTCGAACAAAATAGCTCGAGTATTTTGACTTTAGAGGCCGAGGAAGTTAGCATGAACCTTTTAACCTCAAAGGTTTTTGGTCGGGGTTATATTTGTTGTCTAATCATGACTGTCTTGATCAGGGGCGAAATCAGGATTTTTATCGACGGGGGTAAAAATATTATAATAAATATAATTTTAGGGTAAAATTTTAAAAATTCAAAGTTCAGGGGGACAAAATGTTACAATAAATATATTTTTGAGGTAAAATTTTAAAAAATGGCATTGTTTGGTTTGTGAGTATTATTTTAAAATCACAATTCTAACTTAACTCTACTCACTACAAAACAAAATAACTCTTACAAAATCAAAGAGTGAATCCCATTTATACCACTTTTTTCCACAACAAAACAACTAACTCATACAAAGTCAAAGGATGGGTCCCATTTATACCACTTTTTTTTCAAAATCAAAATCTGATTTTAAAATTCTATTATGAAACCAAACGCAACATTAAAATTCAGGGGCCAATTGCCCCCCTTTGGTATGCTGGCTCCGCCCCTGGTCTTGATCATACTCAGACATTGCAGAGGAAATCGAAATTAAAATATCACTAGAAATTTATCCGTGCATATCGGGATCTAATCATGCATGTCTGTTCCAGCTATAATATTTTTTTCTAGTATGCTTATGGATGGATTATTTTGGCAATGAAATAAAAAAAATTAAGAGTAAGTAAGAATTGGAGATAGAATTTGAAAAAAGAAACAAAAATAATGCGATAAACGTGAGATAGGGAGGTTGAGAGAAGAAAGCAACAAAAGAGAGGTTGACTCGTGAGTGGAAAGATAGCGAGAGGAATTATGCTAAGTGAATTACATTATATTTAACTCCTCCCTTTAATTTTAAATTGCATTAGACTAAGAATATTAAGGGATATTTTCGACTTTTTAATCACATCATATAGAAATTATGTGGAAGTAACAAAATCGGGTATTTGCTTAAATAAAAGTATAAAATAAGATATTAAATAGGCTAATCTAGGTATTGATGATATATGATGGCTATAAGGCTAAAATCACCAATATGAGGCTAGACTCGAGAGGTCTGGGCGATCAATGTCGACTGAAGGCTCATTTGGGTTGGGCCTCAAATCATGGATAAAACGAAACGACCTCATCTGTTAGGGCACGACTTGGCATTGGTTGGCTGGCCATCAACGATTAATGGCCGATCAACCGCAATCTAGTTCCTTTTCCTTTTCTTACTTTAGATTAGAAAGCACATGAGATGAATAATTCTCATATGTAAAGAATATTTCTGAAAACTTAAAAATAGCAGTGTGGGGAAATAGATCTAATTTTCCGATTCCTTCAATTCTTGAAAAAACAATCCAAACCTAAAAAACGGAAATTACGATGCTTCCCAGATCTGATTATCTTGGTCCTCCACCGCCCTGCTGTGCTAAATCCATGTGTGCTTAAGAATTTTGTTCTCAATTGAGGCCCTTTGAGTGAAAGAACGATCAATACTGAAGGAAAAGGTGCATGATCGGCTTTCATGTTAGCTCGACGAATTAGACAAATATGCTCCTCAAGGTTGTAGTTGATCTCCGGTATCCAAGCTTATTCTATCATAATTAGCCAGCCATAGATGAAGCTAAGGATATACAAGGGTGAACTGCCATGGATGACCCCTATATATATATATACACACACACATATTATGGGTCTAATTAATGCAGCGTTTTGCAACAAAGACTGTATCGGAACGACGAGGCATGGGCGAGGGGTCCAAGCTTCTCAGGGGATTTCATGGGGCCCTTGGAGGTGAGTTGAGGGCTAGACTGAGGGTCGGCAGCGACCATGCCGTAGGAGGGGATGAAATTACTCGACTACTTCCGAATTTTCTAATTTATCTCTTATTTCATTTTTTTTAATCTTAATTTTATTCTTTGGATTGATTTATATTTCCTTCTTAGTTTTACTTGTTTTATTTCATCTTTTTGAATTTTCCGGTGCCATGTCAGCTCATACGTGTATCATATCAGCAAAAGTAATGAAAAACTAATGAATGCTAAATTTGGTCATAAAATGATAGTCCATGTATTTATTTATCAAAAGAAAATAGTAAGTGTTATGTCTGAGAAAACGAACAAAATCAATAATATATCTGGTCACTAGCCCTTTTTTATTTTTGGGGTTTAACAAGCCAGAATTCCGTACATTAATCATATCTGGGTTTTTGGGAGTAGTGTTGAAATCTTTTGGCAAATCTAATGGTGTCAACATACTAACTTAAATGAGAGGAAAGCATGCATTTGAAAGGAATAATTGAATATCGGTAAGGCCAACTTTTTGCTTTTACTGTTCTGAATCAATGTTCCAAAGCATTCTCCTACAGTCTTATAATAATTGAACGAAAAAAAAAAAGCACCCATTTAATACAAAAGGAAAAAAAAAAAGACTAAGTCAAAGAGTCAAATCTCTTCGGGCTCCTTTTTGGAAAGCAAACGAAGAATTGCAGGGCCATCGTCAGATTATTGCCGGACACAGGTCTTCTCCTTTGGACTTCTTTTTCTTGGGAAATATCGTTTTAATTGCTTAAGTCACTATAATGACTAATTAGAATTCAATCCCGTGTATTGTACCTATTTGTATTCATATATTTATTAATTATCACAATTTAACATATTAATTTATTTATTAATATTATTATTATTGAATATAAAAGTTATGAACAATCAATTTTCAAAAATAATTTTAAATAAAGTTGTATGAATTCTTTTGAATAATTCAATTGTAATTTTATAATTGACATTATTATTATGTCTTGTAAATTTATTTAATTTCTTTCACAATTTTAGTTTATGTTATATATAATTATATTATTTTATATATTTTTATTATTTTATATTATTTTTCAAATTTAAGGAATCTTCCTTTTGGATAAAGAGTGTTATTATTCTATATAATATTATTTTTTCAACTTATATAATCTTCCTTCGTGGTAAGGATTGATATTATTCTATATAATGAGACATTATATATATGTATATTAACTCTATTTTTTATATATATTTCTTATTGTTTTAGAATTTATTAAAAGGTAATCATTTCTATTATTCATTATTCTTATTTTTAACACATCAAATTTCAGTACTTTTCAATATGCTCGTATATATATGTTTGGTTTTTATAATAAATTATATATATACTTCATTAATTTTCGCAAGAATATCAAAATTTTTATATTAATTTCTATGAGCTAGGCTCAATTTTTGTAATATCACGTTAATTTAATTATCTATATACAATTGTCGCTTTTATATAATTAAGAATTACATCAAATTTTTCTCTTAATTGTATTTAGTAAGAAATTTAGGTACATTCAATTGCATTTATTAAATGTTTTTAATTATTCTTCATTTTTTTCCATATTCTTTTTATTTTCTTGGAATTATTATATAGTGAGTAGGAAATTTAGATATATTGATTGCATTTATTAAAAATTTTAATTATTAGCTTTATTTTTTATTTTCTTTTTTCATATTTTTTAAATTTTCTTTGAAGCATTTACTATGTATTCAATCTCATTTATTATGCTCCCAAATAAATTTTAATTAGGATTAATGATCCAAAAAAACATTAATATTGTCCTCCTTTTCAATGTTGGTACGAAGTTTATTTTTTGGTAAAAAAATGCACAAACTTTGATTTTCTTGTTACATTAAGTATCTGTGCCATTTTCCGTCCATTTTGCTGACGTGGCGAAAAAACGATGCTTACGTGGCGAACATTATCACGACACGTCAACAAACAAAAAAAATACAAATATAAAAAAAAAACAGGGAAATTCTTTGATTGGAGAAAGGGTGACGGTCTCCAGTCGACCACTGCTAGCCACTGTCCCGCTCCCCTCCCTCGATTAGGGTTGTCAGTGGGCCCAAAGGGTGCTAGCGACCCCAATCAGGGTGGGGGCGATGGGGGATGGGATAGCCTAAGTCAAGACTCCACTCGTTGGAATCGGGAGAATCCTCAAATTAGGAGCTCTCCTGATTCTAACTCCAGCCACCACCACTTTAATTGGAGTCATGGGTGACCCCAATCGGGGGGCAGTGGACGATAGACGGACGAGTCCCCTACCCTTTCTCCTATCAAAGCCTTTCTCTATTGTTTGTTATTTTTGCTAACGTGTTGTGACACTGTTCACCACGTAGGCATCGTTTTCCGCCACGTGAGCAAAATAGATAAAAAAAAAATGGTATAGATGTTTAATATGAGAAGAAAATCAAAGTTCGTGCCAAAATTGAAAATGGGGATAAAGTTCATGCTTTTTTGGGTCATTCACCCTTTTAGTTATATATAGATTTTGTTGTTCTACCATTAAGATAAAGATTTATGTTAATCTATTTTTTCCCTCAAGACATATATATTTGACATCTACCATGGGACCTACATAAAGGGGATTTAACTTTTGTCAAAGTTCCTAAAATTTGTTTTATATATCAACTGAGGGACAATTTGTTTCTAAATATACATAAAGGAAATTTCAAGCGGAGAAAATATTAAATGATCCTACCTCACAATGATGTGGTAAGAAAGAACCATAAGATTGTTTCAATTAAAAATACTTATCACAATTAATCAAGTGATTAGCACTCATTATTTTGTTTGTTGCAATTTTTTTTTGGTAAATGGTGAAACTTCATTGATAACAAAATGAATTTACATCAGAAACTAGTACCATTTACCCCTATACATAGCAGAAATAACTGAAACTACCCAAAAAACTACCCCCAAGTCAGCTAAGTGCAGTATCAAAATGGTAAAACATATGCCTCACAATGATAGAGTGTACTATTTTGCATGAGAATCGGGGAAGTATGGATAGCTTCGCTTGCACATCCGAGAGAATCCTTCGTATAATAACTGTTGGGGATGAGACTTGCTTCCGGTAGATCCTGGCGTTCCTCTCTCTCCAGATGCAATAAATGTAGTGAGTCCAAAGAAGTTTGAGGCATATAACGTCAAGCTTCTTTCCACGGAGAGAGGAGACCCAGCAGAGTTTCGTATTTCAGTCGACATTGGGTTTGTTAAATCCAACCCGGGCCAATAAACTTCTCCAAATCCCTTGGGTGATCGGGAATTCAAAAAAGAGGTGATCTCAGGTCTCCAACTCCAAACTACAAAATTCACATTCGGCTGCAGCAATTGAGATTCTCCAACTTAGAAGCCTGTCTTTTGTACTCAATCTATTATGTACACAAAGCTAGCTAATGAAAGAGGATCGAGGGAACTGCCCCTCAAACCAGATTGCATTCCTCCATTCCATCTTTAGACCCCTAGGTCTTAAGCATTTCCATGCATTTGCAATAGAAAATTACTCAAATTTGTGAGCCGTCCATGTGACCCTATCATGGTTGGAGGGTCGGATTGCTGCTGCGAGATCATGGATTAGAGCAACTTGCGGGTCTGAGCTTCTAGGCCAATGCCAGCAGCCATAAACTAGAATCGAACTAACTGTTGTGTGTTCTTTGAGCGACGGAAAGCACTGGAACCCCTTAGTGCAGTAATCAATCAAAGATCCGATCGGTAACCACGTGTCATACCAAATGGACACATTCGCGTCGGAGCCAACACGATAACAGATATAGGGAGACATCAAAGTCCTCAGCTGCAATAGTTTTCTCCAGTTCCAAGAACAATCACCAGGTATCTTTAAAGACCACATACTTCGGCTTTTGATTAGATATTTAGTAGCCCAAGCAACCCAAAGAGACCCCGAATGCACGAGGAGAGACCAAAGGTTTTTTAATGCGCATACCTTATTCCACAGAGTTAGATCCTTGATGTCGAGTCATCCGTCAGACTTTGGGAGACATATAGTTTCCCAACTGACCTTTGCTCCACTTGTATGCTGCTCAAGGCCTTTCTAGAGGAAGGATTTGCACTGCTGCTGCACCAGTTTGACGACTTTCTTGGGAAGAATGAAGTGGGTACACCAGTAGTTGGCCATGCTGAAGAGTACAGAATTGATCAACTGTACCCGACCCGCGTAGGACAGGTGCTTCACAGACCAGCTCCTGATTCGCTTTAGGATTCTCTCAGTAAGAGCCTCACAGTTCTTTGAGGACAGCTTTCCAGAGACAAGAGGGAGCCCCAGGTATCGCACTGGAAGAGTACCTTTCTCAAAGCCAGAGCTGTTCACCAGTATAGAGATGCCTTCCTCATTAATGCCTCCCATGAAAATTTCAATTTTTTCAAGATTCAGCTTGAGCCCAGACCAATTGTAGAAGGTGTTCAACACGTCCAGAATGGCAACAAGAGACTCTTTGGACCCATTTATGAACAAAAATAGATCATCAGCGAAGCAAAGATGGGTCAGCTTGATAGACTTACATCGTGGATGGAAGCCGATTCTGCCCCGTCTGCAGTAGTGTCCAAAAGCTTTGAGAAGACCACCATGGCAATAACAAACAGATAGGGCAATAGGGGGTCTCCTTGTCGCAGTCCCCTTTGGCCTGCAAAGTAACCAGCTAAGGAGCCATTAATGGCCATTGAAAAATAATGAGAGGTAATACATCCCTTGATCCATCTAAGAAAAGTGAGAGGGATTCCCATGGCCTCCAGGCAGTGAAGAATGAAATCCCAATTGAAGGAATCAAACGCTTTCATCAAATCAATTTTGATAGCACATCAGGGAGTTATTCCTTGTCTATGGTAGTTTCTCACTAGCTCATGAGCAAGCAAGACATTATCAGATATTCTCCTGCCCTGCACAAAAGCTGTCTAGTTCAAGCTTATAATATCAGGAAGAACCCCTTTCAATATGTTGGCGATCACCTTGGTTATGCATTTATATACCACATTGCAGCATGAGATAGAGCGGAAGTCTTTCATGCGATCAACTTTCTCATTCTTAGGGACTAGTGCTATTATTGTAGAGTTCACCTCTCTGTGTAGTTCATCTGTGGAGAAATAATGTTGTATAGCAGCAACGAAATCTTCAAGGACAATTGTCCAAGCATGCTTGTAAAAATATACCGTGAAACCATCTGGATCAGGTGACTTATCATTTCCCATTGAGAACAGGGCTGATTTAATCTCCTCTTCAGTGATAGGAGACCCAAGCAATTGATATTGGGCATGAGAGATCTTCTTTTTGAGAATAGAAGAAATTTGCGCCGCAAAGATGCCCGCTACACTGTCGTACTTACCCCCCAAAAGACCCTGATAAAATTTGACTGCTTCCGCTTTTATTTCTTGCATTTCTTCCAGCTTGGTACCTGAATTAGTGTAAAGTACTCTCATGGAGGTTCTTGCATTTCTTATCTTCACCGCCTTATGAAAGAAGGATGTGTCCTGGTCCCCTGCTTTCAACCAAGCCACCCTTGACTTTTGTTTCAGTAGCTTCTCCTCCTTGTCCATGGCTTCTAATAGCTCAACCCGTAAAGCAGTCTCCTTTGTCATAATTTCAGATTGCACACAATCACTTTCAAGGATTGCAGTTTGGATCTGGGCAAGCTGAGTTTGCAAGTCAGCAACTTTTGCATGTACATCCCCAAAGTTAGATCTATTGAAATCTTTCAGCTGCCTCTTAAGATTCCTCAACTTCTTGTAAAGCACTGCCATAGGGTTACCTTCCTGAACCTCCAACCAAACACGTTCCACAAGTTTCAGGTACTCTGGATGTTCAGTTTAAAAATGAAAAAACTTAAAAGGCTTGGGCCCTGCATTCTCTTTGGCACTGAATCTCAATATGACAGGACTATGATCAGAGATTCCGGGAGGAAGAAATTCCACTGTTGAGGTAATATCCTGTTGAAACCATATGTCATTGACCAACACTTCGTCAATCTTCCTAGCTTGGAACCCTCCTGCCTTTTATTGCTCTATGTGAAATAGCAGCCGGAATAGGGGTGATCCTTAAGCTCCGATGAGGTAATGAAGTCTGCAAATTCCCTCATACTTTGATCGATGACTATCTCCCTCCCAACTGCTTTGACCTCTTCTGTTTCTTTAACTGCGTTGAAATCACCCATCAACATCCAGCTATACATCATACCCACTGCTAAAGACTATATATCGCGCCATAACACTCTTCTTTCCGACAAGTCATTTGAAGCATAAACAAAAGTCAAAGCAACCCAACCAACTCCTTTAGGAACATTTACCAACATATGGATATATTGGCTAGTTTTGCTAAGAAATTGCACTTGCAAGTCCTAACGAACCAAAATCCACGGCCTACCATTGCCAGCATACTAATAATTTTCCACCAAAAACCAGCCTTTCCACTTGTCCACTATCTTTGAACAATTGTTTTCCTTTACCCGTGTCTCGATAAGAGCAAAAATCCCTATATCATGGTCCTTTGCAAACTTAAGGACCATTGTCTGTTTAAGAGGGTTATTTAGCCCTCTAACATTCCAGGAAGTAATTATCATAAAAAAGATTTGGGGGGTTTACCTCCCTTACCCGTTCTCTGTTTCCTTTTGCCTTGAGCTTTCTGGGTTGTTTTCGCCACCTCCATCGTAATGCTTTTTTTTTTCTGCCTTGTAACTCCCTGCCGTGTATATACCTCTAGTTCATCATCTGAGCTGATTGCATCATCACGGGACCCCACTTCCTCTAGTACAACTTGCTTACCATTCGACTTTAGGGGGTCTCTTTGGGAAGGGGTAGCAGTGTTTATCTTGTGTAAGTCACTCCCATCTGCCATTTCTTTCTTCTCTGGTGCAGGGGAAGCAGTAGCCTTTGCAGGGTTGTAAACCTCCAGTTCACATCCTTCCTTTCCAGGGCCAGGAATGTTCAGATCATCACGTCCAGCATCCTTCAATTCATCGGTCTGATCCAGTTCAGGCATCCCTTCAACTGTTGCCACAGGAGCTGGTGTCGAATACTGCTGGTGTGGCTACAGGTGGACTGCTGCAACTATGACCAAAAACCCTGCATTTGTCACACTTCTCAGGTATCCACGGGGTGTCCACAAGAACCTCTACTATATGTTCATTACCCATATCAACATTCAACACAGTCGGAATTTCCTTTTCAACCTCAACCTCTATACACACTTTAGCATAGTCCAGTCTCGAGCGTAAGGCAGTAGCTCTATCCATGTAGAGCGGCTTACCAATCGCACTCGCTAGAAAGCTGATGCCTTTAGGGTGGAAGTACTGAAGAGGGATTCTCCGCAATTAGACCCATACTGGCATCTTCTTCAAGGTCAGTTCCTCTTCAGTGAAAGCCGGACTCCATCTTTGCAAAATTAGAAAATTGCATTCAACATGCCACGGTCCTGTTTCCAGAACCCAAGTCATGACATCCTCATTTGGAAATTGAAAAATAAACAACGATCCCATGGTGCTGACCATCACTTTCCCTTGTTTACCCCATAACCCATTTACAACAAATACAATCTTCCCAAACTCGGGGGGCCTTGCCCAAGAAACGACCAACAAGAGTGTAGCACCATTGTTCAACTCCAATCTGCAGGAGCTTCGACGGAGGTTTCACATTATAGTAGTCGACTCCTTCAAAGAACTCGAGGCTCTGGTTTACCTTGGGAAAAACTTTTCTCCAGTTTAATGGGCCTTTTGAAGCCAATTTCTCACCAGAGATGGGTTGTGGAAGACTCTGGACACCGTTTGTTGCTGGTTGTGAAGCCGATTCCGCCATTGCTGGTGTTGATTTGGCCTCTCCACAAGCCTCCCAACGGCGGAACCTTAATCGGGAGAAAGGAAGTTGTTGTTACAATTTAATTGATATTTCCTCACGCTATGTGATGATGTAGGATCACCGAAGAATCTCTCAAGGATGTACCCAGGTACAAGATAGGCTCAAGAATCAATTAAAACCTTCCATAATCAATTGGTTTCGTTTCGGATATTAAAGTCAAGAATTAGAACAATTAGGTTGCAATGCGCGAACTTTTGATATATTTATTCTATTCAAAAATTTTTCCTAAAAATATTATAATTAAAAGGATTTTTTGGGGGTAAATTTTGTATTCTGGTACCAATAATTTAAGATCAAAAAATTAAGGGCAAATTACAAAAAAAAACTCAAATTTTGTAAAAAGTCTCAATTTTGTCTTAAATTTTGTTTTGTAACAAAAAAAATCATAAATTTTCTAAAATGTCTCAAAAATGACCTCCGTTATAACTTTCGTCAATTTTTGTTGTTGATGGTGGGTCCCTTTAATAGTCCACGTAGGTTACACGTAGGCAAAAATTGACGGAAGTTATAACGGAGGTCATTTTTTAGACATTTTAGAAAACTTATGGTTTTTTCTGTTACAAAACAAAATTTAGGACAAAACTGAGACATTTTACAAAATTTGGGTTTCTTTTGTAATTTACTCAAAAATTAACATATGCAAAATACAACTATGAAATAATTGCTTTCCATTCTTCTACCAAGTGCTTCTTTAGGGAACACCAATACATTCAATTGGAAATTAGACATGCTTGTATAACCGAATCACTCATCATATAAATTATTTTATATAATTTTTAAATTAGTATAATAGTAAAAGCAAATAAATAATGAGTTTGTCTGAAATTAATATCTTCTACTCAATGTTTATATTACAATAACATTTATAAACTTAGAAATACTCGCAAAAATTTCAATAAGAATTCCAGTCAATATTCAAAGAATCTTCCATATGTAAATTTACTATTGAAATTATAACTTAATCAAATTTTTATATTTAAAATAAAAGATCATATGAAATAAATTATAATATATTTGAATTTATTTAATATTGCATTATCAAAGTAAAAACTATATATACACTTCAATTTTTGTAATATTAATACAAACAAAAAACTGCATAAATATCTCTTTCAAATATTTTACAACGTCAAATTCTACAACAAGAACTTATACTTAATTGGCAAATGAAAATTTCAAGATATTTTATTATGAATAATTTTGTAGATAATAGAACTACAATTGATTAATTTTCTATAAAATATAAAATTATTTATTTATATTATTACATTTAATGCTTAATAAATGTACAAATTCTACTTTACATTATGTATATTAGATATTAGTCTTTTTTTAATATGTCTGTTGCATGGGTAATTTTTTCTACAGAAATTTGTAGGACTTTTTGCCTTTAGATGAAAGAACATAATTCTTTTTTTCCCTGATGGAGAATTTGCATGTTTTTCAAAATTAATTATAGTTTCATTTTGAATAAAGTATTTTTCATAAACAATGGAGATCCAAAGTATATTAGATATTAGTCTTTTTTTAATATGTGTGTTGCAAGGGTAATTTTTTCTACAGAGATTTGTTGGACTTTTTGCCTCTAGATGAAAGAATATAATTCTTTTATTCCCCGATGGAGAATTTTTATGTTTTCAAGATTAATTATAGTTTCATTTTGAATAAAGTATTTTTCATAAACTATGGAGATCCAAAGTACACGTACTTATGTCGTCATTTTATAAACATATATGATTAATTTGTAATATATAATATAATTTTTTTTGCTATAATAAAAATTTTAATATCAATTTAAAATCATAGGAGATTTGTATTGCAATAATCTAATAATATATTGAACTTTGTACTTATAAGTTTTAGTTCGTTTATAGTTTGTACAGTTAACATATCACTTGGAAATTAATTTTTTTTACAAGTAAAATTTTCAAGATTTGGGGCAAAAATACTTAGATAAATTAATCAATTAATTTTTTTTGTAATTTTGTTATTTTTAAATTGAATTTGATGTATATTAGATATAGAAGAAAATATATTTATATATTGATTTTCTAGCCATATATTCATAAACATTTTCATTTCTAATCCTATTTATTGCATAAATATTGACTTTCCTAAGCTTATATCAATAAATATTTACCTTTCTAACTCTATCTATTACATGATATATAACTTTCAATATATACTAGTTTTCTTTCACCATGCGTTGCAGGGTAATTTTTTTAGAAAGATTTGTTGAAATTTTTGCTTTAGATGTGATTATAATTATCTTTTTCCTGATGGAAAATTTTTATATTTTTCAAATATAATTATAGTTTCACTTTGAATAAAACAGTTTTTGTAAACTATGCAAGATCCAAAGTGGATATAATATTGTAGATTATGCTCACAAATAATTAATTTGTTATATATAATATAAATTTTATTTGCTGTAATAAATTTTTCATAATAAATTTAAAATGATAGGAGATCTTTATTACAATATTCTAATAATATATTGAACTTGGTACTTATAAGTTTTAGTCTGTTTATTGATTGTACCTTTAACCTATTATTCGGAAACTAAATATTTAAAAATAAAATTTCCAAGTTGAGGGCAAAAGTGCCTGCATAAATTAATTCAAGTAAAATTTATGCGAATCCGACGTAGAAATAATTGTAGTTTTATGCTTATAAAATAATTAATTTATTGTATATAATATAGTTATTTTTACTGTGATAAATTTTCAAATATAAATTTAAAACAATATGAGATTTGTATTGCAATAGTTCAATAATATATTGAACTTTGTACTTATAAATTTTAGTTCGTTTATAAATTGTACAATTAATCTATCAATTGGAAATTAATCCTTTACAGAAAAAAAAAAATTTCAGAATGAGGGAGAAAATACCTACATAAATTATTTCAGGTAAAGTTTCTTTTCTAATTTTATTATCTTTAAATTTAATTTAATTTAAATTAGATATAAAATTAAATATTATTTAGATATTGACATTTTTATTCCAAGTACAATAAATATTTACTTATTACATAGAAATTGAGCTTTCTAGCTCTTTGTCAATGAACATTTACCTCTCCAATACTATTTATTACATGAGATACAAGTTTATATATATATATATATATATATATAGATATAGATAGATAGATATATTGATTCCAATCAATAGATAACTTGGTACGGGAAATTAATATGGAAAAGTATATTTTTATGCTTTTAATTTACCCTTTTTATATTATGATTACGTGATTAATATCGAACATAACCTTATTTCCGCTCTATCATGTTTAAAAATCTTCAACTCTGTTCCATTCATTTCATCCATTCAATTTCTAAATGATTAGGTAGTAAACACTAAACATCGATGGGAGATCTCGCTTATTCTTCGTACTTTTCTCTTATTCATCTATTTTGTTGATGTGTTTGTATTTCTAAATTTTGTAAAGAGAAAAAAGAATATATTCCAAATAGGTACCAAAGCGAAACCTGCGATATAGTATAAGTCTTACTAGAAGTCTGGGTCAATTAAAGGATACCCGACTAACTTGACTCTCAAAATTCCTATGCTTCCTCAACAGGGAGAATTCCCAACATCCTCCGCACCAATTGGATCGCCACGCGATGAAGAAATAGATCCAGCGGGAGCAGGGACGGTGGAATGCTTCGACTGGGGAACTGTTAATCAAAGTCCCGAGGAAGCCTAAACGGAATTATGAAGTGGGCAACTGATAATGGCAATCAACATTTCATGCACTCCAATCATCATCATCCCGGCATGACCGTGATAATCAACTTAATTAGTTGTCATAAACTTAGTCCTCTTCTCTTTATGTCAATTCTTTTTTTTTTTTGCTAACTTTATGTCAATTCATTCGGTTTGCAGCAAAGTTAGATTGTGGAAGGCCACCATTATCATCGAAAAGAAAAAAAAAATTTAGATCGGTGGATATGTAATTGACAGAGTTTTCGTGTATGCTTAGCACTTTATCGCTAATACTTGAAAAAAAAAAAGAGCTTATGAAACATTCTAAGACGGTATTTATGGTTAGATAATTTAATTCCGCTAGATTATTCATTCTGAATTTATATGTCTATGAAGCCTGCAAGATAAAATGATGTAAGTTTTTAATAATAAATCACACGGTGTGAAAAAAAGGTTAATTTTTATTCACAAAAAAGGTTAATTTTTAAAAATACACAATTATTGTTATTTGAAAAAATTTCACATAACATTAGAGCGTAACTCTAGAGCACGGTGCACATGTAGACCGTTCATTTAATAAATTCTGTGCTTGAGACGAAATGGCAAGTAATTGATCATGCTAACCTTTTAGAGCTGAATAGTTGTGATTACATTAAACTTCCATAAAGGTAAATTTTAACTTTGGCATAGATGAAGATGCAATATATGAATGTCATATTTGCACAATTTGCAAACAAGTATGTATTTAGCAAATCAGGTAGAATTACTGAATTCTCTCTATTTTCTCCTTTTCTTTTTTTTCGACGCGCACTATGAGATATTTTTAATATCTACCCTTTAAATTCTTCACTGCTATTGATTTAACTTGGTTCTCGAACTTCAATCGATCGGACAAGTGTCCCGATACTGAATTCGCGATCGGAAAGGCATGCCCGATCCGATTTCAGAAAACGCGGGGTGGACGTGCCTTGAATCGGATCCTAGAGAGGACCCCGTAAAGAAGATATGGGTGGGAACGGCCGGGTCAAAGGGGGGAAAAGGAAAGCACAAATTCCACCACCAGAGAAAAAGTGGAAAAGAAGAACAAAATTATTCAAAAACGAAAAGAAAGGACAAGACAGTCGGGTTGGCCGGATTGGGCTGACACAAAGCAAAGGATCTGCCGGGCTTGCCCACCCCTGATAAAGAAATTTTGTTGTTTAAAGGAGGAACCACGCTGGGTCCCACCTCGGTCTTTCCTCAAAAACAATCTCGCCCTTTGCTTGCTCCTGGTGCTTAAGAGCCCGAACACAACTTGCTATGGACTCCACTTTCTCAATGCATGTCATGATATTCATAAATTTAATGAGTCGCGTTTTAATTCGAGTTATATCAGTTCACTAAAGAGGGGTAAACTCCACTTTCATCTCTAGTGAAGGGTGAGATCTTAACCACGGTCAGAGAGTTTTGGTGAAACAAAGCAAACTATAACTACTGAGTATCATTGCTCATGAAAAATTAGCAAAATAATAATTTATTGAGTTTTGAATAAATTAAAGTATTTAAGCAATTAATTCAATATTTATGAAATTAGAGCGTATAATTGACTGATGATTGATGTACAAAACTGGAGTCAGTTTGCAAAATTACCTACTATGCTGGAAGAAGAAAAAAAAAGTCATGTTAATAATTATTAAATTTTATCTCAATATGATTTTACTTTTCAGATTTTCCATCGCACATCACTTTTACTAAAAAAATGACAAAATGCTCATAAAACTTCTCACCAAACTATCACCTGAACTCTCTGTGCCATATGTGAATAGGTTTATCGATCCTTTGGTCATCTCGTAAAACTCAAGTGAAAGAAAAGTAATAGTTTAAGATGTTACATGTTATATTTATCCTACTAAGATTCTTTTATCCATGCATTGCATCAAATACGATATGAAAGATGATATATATATATATATATATATTTTTATAAGTAGTATGAAAGTTGATATACTATTAATTAATTGGATACAATGTTGACGTCAAGGAATCCCAATTACATAAGGCCTATTTTTCAGCTCCCAGGGGTGAATGTACACCGGGTTCCAGGAATACATTCCATCCACCCAGACCTTGCGTCTCTCTCCTTCTCTCTCTCTCTCTCTCTCCCCCCTCACCAGTCTCTTTGTCGTTCTGCAACTAAAGACAGCAGCAGCAAAAAATAAAGCTTAAAGCGGAAACACTAAATCATTTAAATTTGAAAATCAATTAATTAAAAGATTAGAAATAATCCCACATTAATATTAAAAAAACGAAAAGCAAACAATTAGTGAGGAGAGGAGGAATGATTTTTAGATTAATTATTATTATTTACTCTGCAGAAGCCCAACCCCAAGTCCCTCCTCCGGAAGAAGTTTAGAGAGAGAGAGAGAGAGAGGAGGGTTAAGCTTGTGCAGTTGATGATCAACAGAGTCCGCCATGACTGAGAGGAGCAGAGGTCCATGCCCTTCTTCTTTGCTCAATGATCCGACCGTTACACCATCGCTGAGTAGCCACCACTGACACCTGTCTCTCTGCTCTGTCCGTACTCTCTCTCTCTCTCTCTCTCTCTCTCTCTGGGCATTCTGATTCTTTGTCCCTGGCTGGCTATTTCCTGCTTGCTTGCTCCCTTTGTCTCTTTTCCAATATGGGTTTCGAGGCATTTGATCTTAGTCTCCAAACAGCAACCCTATGTTTGAAATTCCATCATTTGGTTCCCTTTTGCCCGTGCTTGCACTTCTCAAGCGGGATTATATGCAAATTCTTAGCAAAGTTGGGTGCTTTTCTGCTTGATCTGTGAACAGTCTTCGCGCGAGCCGAGTGCGTGGTCGGTTGCCTTGCCTTCACGGGGTTTTCGTTTCATTTGTTCTGCCATTGTTACGGTTGATTTTAGTTGGTGTCTTGTCTTTTGTGGAAAAATTTCGGGCAAGTTAACTGTGCTGTGCTCCGTATGTCTTTGCTTTGGAGTCTCTTGTTCAATCAATTCGAGCTCTTCCTTTTTGGCGTGGTTTGTTTTCAAATGCTGGTTTTGTTTCTTTCTACTGGATCGGATTATCTCGTATGTATCCTGGTGAATGCTGATCGAGGTATAAAAGCCTTTGTCATAACGATGTGGAGTAATGATGAGTTGTTAACGTTCATCTTGTATTGTTTTCGTTTGCAGCTTCTCCTTGGCGAGGACCTGAGACTCCCTTATGTAGAATTTATTGGCCGGTGGAGAGATGAAAAGGGTTCCCGAACCAAAGCCACTCCCCGTGAAATTCCCTGTTTCTTATCAAGTTCCGGGCATCGCCCTTCCCTCTATTAGAGAACTCGGGGATGTGCTCGATGTAGACATGTCATTTTTAGCAGAACTCCATCAGAAGCCAAACGGCCATGCTACCTCATTAAGAGAGGAGCTCGCCCGCTCCATTGCCGACGAACACGAGGACCTGCATTTCACTGCACCTCTGAGAACCGGGAAAGGAAAAGATTCTCTACCCGAACTTGAAAAGCCAAGGCCAGATGTAGTCAGTGCGAAGGGTTTCACTGGATCGTTCCGTGAAATCGGCCCCAGCTCATTTTCCGGGGCCAGGCATCCACCTGAACCAATTGACATGGACCTAATGAAGCCGGTCTTTGTCCCCATCGGTCGGACGAAACCAGAGACTGGGCCATTATTGAGGAGTATGTCTATTAAGGGGCACTTTCTAGAAGATCTCCCAATTCAGGAACCAGGCAAGAAACCAGGCCCACCTACCGTTCTCTCTCCCTCACAGAGTTTGGTCGAAGAACCTGATGAGCCAAATGCCCTTTCTTATACATTTTCTGTTCCTCCAACATCATCCCAGGGAAAGAACTTGCAAACCGTTCTCCCCACTGTGGACTCGGATGATAAGGAATGTGTGTGGGATGCTTCTCTGCCTCCAAGTGGAAACGTAAGTCCACACAGTAGTATTGATAGTAGTGGCCTTTTCACTGCGATGAGTATTGTAAATAGCTGCTCGAGCGCGAACAGGAGTGATGCACTCATGAGTGATGGAATGCTGAGTCTTGGGAGGAACTGTGAGAGCACGAAAGGGAGCATTCAGGGAGATTCCTTGGAGAGTGCAAAAACTAGTGTCAGTCGAGTTAGTGATAGTAGCGGCCTTAGCGATGAGAGTAATTGGAGCAATATCACTGGGAGTGCCAATAAGCCCCACAAGGGGAACGATCCTCGGTGGAAGGCTATCCTTGCGATTAGGGCTCGGGATGGGATTCTAGGGATGAGCCACTTCAGGTTGCTCAAGAGGCTTGGTTGTGGGGACATTGGAACTGTATATCTTTCAGAACTCAGTGGGACCCATTGTTACTTCGCCATGAAAGTCATGGACAAGGAGTCCTTATCCGTCCGGAAGAAGCTGATCAGGGCACAGACGGAGAGAGAGATCTTGCAGCTGCTGGACCATCCCTTTCTTCCAACATTGTACTCACATTTTGAGACGGACAGGTTTCTATGTTTGGTCATGGAGTTCTGCCCTGGAGGGGATCTCCACACCCTGAGGCAAAGACAACCTGGAAAGCATTTCTCAGAGTACGCTGCAAGGTATCACAGTGTGTCCTGCTACCATATGCCTGTTCCAACTACCTTGTCCTTGTGAATTTAGTCTCTCTTTTCCTGGCTCGGTTTGGTAATTCATTTCCATAGTTTTATCGGATTCTTGGTAGCGTGACCGTATAGGGAAATATTAATAAAGGAAAAACTTTCTAAGTAACCCCGTATCAGCAGTCCTTAAGCTAATAGCATGGTTTTACATCTTACTGTATGAAGTTTCAAGAAGTTTCCTAACTCTGATCTCTTTTAGAACTGCCATTTGTTTTGCTTTACATCTACTTTCCCTTAAAATTCCCCACGTCTGAAGACAAAAATGTTCAGTATACGACCCTAGTTACTCTATCAGTTCGTGTTCATGTTCATGTTCCTTTGCTTTTTTATTGTTAAGAGTCATGCTTTTTCATTGCTTTGTACGAATTAGCTCAAATTTCATCTTCCTTATGTCTTAAGCGAATTTTGTGCAAGTTAGACTTTGAGTCGACAGTATGGGATATAACCATTAGTTATAACTCTTTGTTGCAGATTCTATGCTGCAGAAGTTCTATTGGCGCTCGAGTATCTCCACATGCTTGGAGTTGTATACCGGGACCTAAAACCTGAGAATGTCCTTGTGCGTGAAGATGGCCATATAATGCTCTCCGATTTCGACCTCTCTCTCCAGTGCACTGTTTCGCCCACTCTCATAAAGACATCATCATACGATTCCGAACGGCCCTTCTGCATCCAACCTTCCTGCACTGAGCCATCCTCTGCTTGCATCCAACCCTCCTGCTTCCTCCCACGGTTATTTCCCTCGAAAGGTAAGAAGAAGACTGGGGGACGAGGCCGGGCGGGCCCCATACTCTCCTCCAGTAATGCCACAGTTGAGCTCGTGGCAGAACCCACCTCAGCCCGATCCATGTCCTTTGTTGGAACCCATGAGTACCTTGCCCCAGAGATAATAAAGGGCGAGGGCCATGGAAGTGCAGTTGACTGGTGGACATTTGGGATATTCCTCCATGAGCTTCTTTACGGGAAGACCCCATTCAAGGGCTCGGGCAACCGTGCGACGCTATTTAATGTGGTTGGTCAGCAGCTGAAGTTCCCTGATTCGCCTGCTACGAGCCATGCAAGTCGAGACCTGATACAGAGCCTGCTTGTGAAGGAGCCCCAGAACCGGCTTGGGGTGAAGAGAGGAGCAACCGAGATCAAGCAGCACCCTTTCTTCGACGGTGTGAACTGGGCTCTGATCAGGTGCAGCACTCCCCCCGAGGTGCCGAGGCCAGTGGGGTTTGATATGCCACCGCCTCGAAAATTCGGTCCTATAGAGCCAGTTAATGGGGCCGTCAATGCTGGGAAAAGGCCTGTCGGGACAGAGATGAAGCCTGGGGGTAATTTTCTCGACTTCGAGTTCTTCTAGTTCTAGTTGATGCAAGGTAGTTTTAGCATGAGATGATATTATACTGAAAATCATAGTTTTAACATACAAGCAAGCATTTCCCACTTTTAGGGAATTAATTTTAGTGTTAAATCTTCCTAGTTTAATTACAGAATCTTGTTGCAATCTCGCTGAAGAACTTGTATGGTTGATGGGATTCTGCATTCTTTCCTGTAAACTTCTTATTCACCCGGAACCTCACATTGCAGAAACTTGCATGGTAAGGTCCAAGCTGTTGGCTGTATGGTTAAACGCATAGTTTTGAAAGCCAGACCGGACCAACAATTGCAGTAGTTCAATCGGGGAAAGGACTCCGGCTAGTTTGTCAATTTCGTCGAGTAGTATATCGTTTAGGCAAACCAGCAAGAGACATAATTGACCATTTTCTTGTTGATAACTTACATATCGATGATAGAAGCATTCCTCCAAATCCTTCCTTTCAAATTGGGAGTTTTTCCCTCCGGAAGTCGATAATAAAAGCTTTCCTTTTATATTAGGCAAAAGGATTTTTCAATTTGAACATAGGGATACAAAGAAATAACATTCACCTTCCGAACTTATTTTAAAAAAAAAATTCGTCTTCCGAATTTCCTCCCACCATTTCCCTCTGAAACCCTTCATCAATCCAACAAGATATTGGGAGTTAACTTCCGAATATTGTCGACCATTTTACTTTTCAGTTGTAATGTAATTTTATCAATAGGAAAGATGATCGACTGCGCAGTTGTTTATCTTATTTATTAGCAGAAGATTTTACTTTAACAACTTTTATTCAAATAAGGATTAAGTGACCGATAAATAGGTTTACCCAAAAAGCAAAGCCAAGATTCAGGAGGCCTCTAGGAAACCGCCTGCGGTTGCGGTACCAAACCGCTGGCAGGGGAGACCGGCTGACCCGGTGTAGCCGGTCAGCCATAATTTGTTTTATCTTTTTTCATCTGTAGAAATAAATATATATAAAATAGTGACATGATAATACGAAAAGTGCGTCTGAGTAAAAAAAAAACGATAATAAACATAAATAATGTCAGATAAAAAATTTATTATACTGCATTTGGAAAAAAGAAATGCAAGATGAATGGGTTTTAGTAATTACGTTATAGGAAATTGGATGGTTATCATACGTTGCATAGCGATTACCAAAAAGTAAAAGTTATCCGATAATCCCTGAAGCAATTGTGGTAATTTAGTTTACCTTAGTTACATTTTGAACCAGTGTTATTGAAAATCGAAAATTTTTCAATAACCCTAGAAAAATATGTGGTAATTCTATTCGAATTGGACAAGTTATCACATCTTAAATCAGTGTTATCAAAAATTCAAAGTTTTATGATAATTCCTGGACAAGATGTGGTAACTTAGTTCAACGTAGGCATGTTCACAATTTCAACTGTTGTTATCGAAAACCAGAATAGACCATTGATTTTTGTCAACTCTTGGGATAACATGGCTCAAATGATAGGACGAAGGTTTCAAGCGCTCATAGTGCATAGCTTTCAAATAACTTTTCCAATTCCGTCACTTCGAGTTCTTTACTGTGCGTAATAAATCTAGAAGGTCACAAGTCATATACATCAGTCCCAACATCATCATAATCATCATGTGGAGCTCAACATCTATGTTTCATCCCTTATAGCAGCAAGCATAGTAGGCGTATCAATTAATATGCATTCCACATCATCCCTTGTCAAACTCGAATCATCCTGGATTGTATTAGCAGATGTAGCTCACGAAGCCAAGTCACGCTGCTCTGTCTCTTCAAATGCCTCTTAATGGATTATGGCAAATGATTCTTGTCATCAATTAAATTTCTCGGTTTGACTCTTGCAGGTACCCACCCATTGTCTTCAAGGGTATCTTGAACATAATACACTTATTGAACTTGTGAGACCAGTACAAATGGATCATCACTCAAATTCTTTTCCAGTATGGATCAACTTTGAAAAGTTCACAAGTAGGAACCTAAACTCATTGATGCCCAATCCCGTTCCATGTTCGACATCAATCGAATCACACTTAAGTATCACAGCTCTGAAATGATCAAAATAGTTTAACTGAAAAACATCAACCAGGGAACCATAATAAGTAAGATCACCCAAAGTAGGGTTTTGATCTTTGACGCTTGCATGGCTGGAAATCTTGGCAATATTGATAACTCCACTACTTTGAGTCAACAAATTGCATTCA
The DNA here is from genome assembly GCF_007655135.1 of Punica granatum. Lineage (NCBI taxonomy): Eukaryota > Viridiplantae > Streptophyta > Magnoliopsida > Myrtales > Lythraceae > Punica > Punica granatum. The sequence goes on from NC_045131.1 coordinate 22,969,280, forward strand.
TGCCCTCTCGGGTGAAATTGAAATTTTCCCACTCGGGAAACCTTTAAATTTTCTTCCCACATTATAAGGTCCCTGTGCAAGCCATCTAATTTCATCTGTTATTTTTTTGAGAAGTAAAGTAGAAGTTCTATAAGTTTAGACTTTTTTGGACTTCAGTCTTATAAATTTTAATTTGAACTTTCAGTTCTATATGTTTGCTCCGTAACGCACTTTCATTCTTATATATTGACAACCATTAGGGATCTGCGGATGTGGACTTCACACCGTCAAATTTGTCCAAGGTGGCTGTTAATTGTTCACGTGATAATTATCTATTGGATGAAAACTAAAATGTTATAAAATCATAAAAATAATTTCAGAAATTAAAATAATTTCATAAATTAATATAAGAAGTCCATGTGGCAATTTTTTATTGGCTTACACTTTTAAAAAAATAGAAAAAAATTAAAATTTTTAGAAAAATTAAAATTTCAGAGATATCAAAATATCTCTCTATGATATTTCATCTTTAAATATATTTGAGGTTACAAGAAATCTCGCACAGTAGTGCCTTAGTGCCACTAAGTCGTGGGCCCTTTGGGACTAGCGTGAGAGAGTTTGGAATCATATAGAAGTTGATGGTTTGATCTTATTTGAAAATTTTCTAGGTTATCTTTTTATGGTGTGGAGCGAGAAGGTGGTGAGAACTGAGAGGAACGTGATAGGATCTTTTAGGGTAGAGATTGTAACAAGCACTAGGATTATTTAGTGATATTTTTAAGATTTGTAATTTCCTGTTCCTTTGTATAATGAATTCGCCACACTTTTCCTGTGGATGTTTTCGCATTTTAAGGATTTCATTTCACCACGTAAACTTCAGTGTCCAGTCTTTTCTCTTGGGTCTAATCTCAATTTTAGCATCTTTTCAATAAAGAAAAAGAAGGTAGTACATAATAATAAGAAAAGGAGCCGTAAGATAGAAAGTAAAGCAGACATGAGGCTGACACCTTCATATATCATGTAGACACTTAATAAAATACTACAAAATACTATACCACAATTTTACATGCAAATAATTGAAAATTTTGCTTACGCAGAAATATGATCCACCAGTCCTTCAATGCTGATTAACTGAACTCACACAAATTACATAAACATAGAATATACTATACAGAGTATATTACTTTATATTCCAAATATACTACTTAGATCTGCGAAAAATCACACTGAATTTTTTGTTTTACTTGTGAGTAAATTACCGAAACTTTTAATGAATTATTTGTAATTTTTGGCAACTAAATTAAAAAAATACTATAATATAATGTTACATGCAAAATTGAAATAATTGTTTATGCAGAAATATAATTCTCCAGTCCTTCGATGCAGATCACTTGACCTCTACTCAAATTACTTAAACATAGAGTATATTATACATAGTAATTAATTTATATTTCGAATACACTGCTTAGATCTAGGAAAAATCTCGCTAAAATTTTGATTTTACTTGTGAGTAAATTACCGGAACTTTTACTGAAATATTATAATTTTTTGGCAACTAGATTGCATATTCAGTAAATAATTGGATTTTCTTTCTTTAAATATGGGGGATGGGGGACTAAACAATTGAATAGTCTTTGCCAAATATAAAGGGGTGGTGTGGTGGGATAGACTGCAGACGTTTATCAAATCCCATATTTGATTTGCAATAGTAAGAGGTAGAGCGAGATGAGTACAAAACACAAATAAATTGCCAGTCAAATTTTGGGATAAACACCACCACGTAATCTCACGGCCATTTAATATAAATGATTAATCGTTTTAGATATAACATGATTTCTTTTATTTATTTATATTTTCCTCACGTTTGGGTTGAAATAGTTTTGCAAGATGACCACAGCTATTTAATCTAAAAGGTTAATCCTTTTAGATGCAGCATGATTTATTTATTTATTCACTTATACTTCCTTCATGTGTGGGTTGAAATAATTTTGAAATCTTATTATGTGGAAGTTCATTAAAAGAGGGGCAAACACATATGCAGTGGCTCGAACCAGCGCTCTAATATCATGTGAAATTTTAAGTTGACAGCATCACGTTAGATACGGTGTAATTTATTTAGTTTTTTCCGTTAATACTATCAATTTGCTCGAAAGAACAAACAAAAAGAGAAGTGAGGTGGCATTATAGTTCATATTCGTCCTTCCTTTAAAAATGAAGACAAATATGGATGTGTTCCCCACCTATCACATCTCTTCTATCCCATCATTCCAAAGAAATATTTAGTGAATCTCCTATACTGTCAATAATGAATACTAAAAATGTTGATTATATTACTTGCGTCCTGATCAAATTACTTGGATATAAACGACAATACCATACTCTCCTTTTCAATGAGTGTACGTATATTATAGAATATTTATTATGGAATTAATGATATTTAATCAGCTGAGGTATCGTTTCTTGTAAAGTAAGATCTATATCGTGTATAATCAGAGAGTGTATCATACGTAGCCAAAGATAGCCAATTTCCTTAGTTTCTTTTAGTCGACTTTTGTATAAGAGGTATCGGCAATTAATGAATTGAGCTTCAAATTTCTCTCCGTCTCATTCGATGTGTTCATGGTATCAGAGCGGTGGTCCTGCGGCCATCTGCTTCTTGCTGCATCAGATTACTCGATTCAATCTTAACCAAGTATCATGTCCAATGAAGAAGAAATTCCATCCACTGGGGGCACTACAACAAATTAGTTCTATAGCCACGATTTTCTTTTCCACGAACAAGACATTTGTAGCAATAGCTTCCCTTATAGAAACAAATGAAATATTAGTTAACCCAAATATAATCTCGTGGATATATATTATGGAAAGATTTTCTTCCTATTATAATTTATGTAATTATCTTTGTATGCCATACATAGATTAACCTTAGTTTAGCCATACATTTCGATTTCCTTTTTCTCCTTTGACCCAGATGTATACATATCGATTGAATGAATGGATGCAGTAAGCTTTTGCCCTATTCTAAGTCTTGATATGGCATCATAGCATCGATCTTGAAACCATCTCGAGTCGTACCTTGCCAGCCCTAGCCAAGCATTGTTCTATTGTCATATTTGCTGGAAATTCAACTGAGCGTCTCTCACATCTATCCTTTCTGCCGAATATCTCTTCATCTATGTTATGGCTGATTCAATTCCCCCACCGCCACCTCCTACACAACTCGGGACTGATCTTATTCAGTCATCGACTGTTGCTATGCCCCTTGCATATATTTTCACACCACATGATGGTCCTGACATTCAGTTGATATCCCACAAACTCAATGGAAGAAACTGCAATACATGGTCCCAGGCGATACAAAATGCACTTCAAGTCAAAAATAAGATTGGATTCATCAAAGGGAAGTTACCTCAACCGACAGAAAGAATGTGACGCAGCGCGGATCACGATTTCTCGCGCCTAAATCTGAATTTAGACTCGAAGGGAATAGAACACGACTAAACCCTAACGATACGCTGAAAAGAAACAGTTATGGCAAACTCAAAATATCATTCATTAATAGGTGTTTTTGAGGTATATCGTTCTTACAATGAGGTGAATAGCCTATATATAGAGGGAATACACCTCAATTGACTCTAGAATAGGAAACTGACATCTATACTCCTCCAGATTACTTTCCTAAAATGGAACAAGGAAATAATCAGAAACAGGAAACTTCAGACTCCTGACTCAAGCTAATATAGGAAACAATATCTAATTAAGAGAAATTGTACTATGGCAATATTTTTTTCTAATAGCAGCCGGAGTCTTCTAGAATATGGGTTATCACTTTAGGCGGGACTCCTCGTCAGTCTCCCCCTCTTGTGGAAAGCTCGACCTCGAGCTTGTGCTGAACTCAAGATATAATGGCTCTTTCGAATCATAGTAGGGGTAAATGTCCGCCACATTGAATGTGCGTGAAATACCCATGGACTCGGGAAGATCTATGACATACGCATTGTCATTTATCTTTTTCAACACCTTGTATGGGCCATACTTCTTCGGCTTCAACTTGTTATAACTTCCAACTGAAAATCTTTCTTTCCGAAGAAACACCATCACCATATCCCCTTCTAAAAAGAGTCGCTCCTTGCGATGCTTGTCGGTGGCCTTCTTATACTTCGCATTCGTAGCTTCCAGCCTTTGATGAACTTGTTACTGCATTGATTGCACCTCCTTTGTCATGCTTTCAGCTGCAGCATTGCCTTTGTAGGTCTTTGGTGGCTTGATCAAATCGATAGCATGCCTTGGAACCTTTTGATAAACTATGGAGAATGGAGACCTCCCAGTAGCACTATGAACTGCACTATTGTAGGCAAATTCGGCTTGAGCAAGAGCGAAATCCCATTGCTTCGGTTTTTCTCCACAAATGCTACGAACCATATTTGCCAAGGTCCTATTCATCGATTCCGTTTGACCATCTGTCTGTGGGTGAGCTGTGCTACTGAACTTTAATGAAGCATCGAACATTCTCCATAAGGTAAGCCAAAAATGGCTAAGGAACCTGGTGTCTCGATCTGAAACGATGGACTTAGGAACACCGTGCAAACGAACCACCTCTTTGAAAAACAATCGAGCCACACTTGAAGAATCTATCCACAATAACAAAGATGGAATCCATACCCCGTTGAGTATGAGGCAACCCCAATAAGAAATCCATTGACAAATCCTCCCATATATCCTTAGGTACCGACAACGGTAGATAGAGACCGGTGTTTTGCTTCTGTCCTTTAGAAATCTGACACGTAGGCACTTCCGCACGAACTTCTCCACATCACGACGCAATTTAGGCCAATAAAACCTCTCCGAAACAGCAGCTACGGTCTTGTCACGTCCAAGATGTGCAGCTAGTCCTCCACCATGTAAATGCCTAATCAATTTCTCTCGGAGGGATGAACGAGGAATGCAAAGCTGGTTACCTCTCATCAGAAATCCCTCATGGTTGTGAAACTCTCCAGCCGCTTGGCGATTTTGCACCTTGGACCAAGTTTCGGCAAAATCCTCATCATCCGCGTACTGCTCCTTCAATTCTTTGAACCCGATAAGCTCGCTTCTCAACATTGTCAGCAGTGCTGCATGCCTGCTTAATGCATCGGCAACCTTGTTTTGCACACCCGATTTGTGTACTAGTTTAAAAGGGAACTTTTGAAGAAACGTAGTCCACCGAGCATGCATGTTACTGCTGATCCGCTTTTGACTATTCAAATACTTCAGTGCTTGGTGATCATAGTACAAAATGAAGTCCTTGCCTATAAGATAATGCTCCCAATGCTTCAACGCGCGGAAAACAACATAGAATTCCTTGTCATAGATTGACCAGCTCCGACGGGCATCGCTAAGCTTTTCACTAAAATATGCGACTAGCCGTTTCTCTTGTGATAGAGCAGCTCCAATGCCAACACCACTCGCATCGCATTCCACCTCAAATAGTTTCTCAAAACATGGCAAGGCTAGAACTGGAGCTGAGCATAACTTCTCCTTGATCAATGCGAAACTAGCTTCTGCTTCTTCTCCCCAATTAAACCTCCACTTCTTCAAGCATTCGGTGATTGGGGCCATGATCGTGCTAAAGTCACGTATAAACCGTCTATAGAATGTAGCTAGGCCATGGAAACTTCTTATTTCTCTAACCGTTTTTGGAGTAAGCCAATCTCTAATTGCACTAACCTTCTCATCATCAACCCGAATGCCTTTTGAGCTTACTATATACCCAAGGAACAACAAGTGCGACGTCATAAAATTGCACTTCTTGAGATTGATAATCAACTTATTCTTCCGCAACACAGTCAATACCTCACATAGATGCATGAGGTGGTCATCGATCGATCTGCTATATATCAAAATATCATCGAAGTAGACAACTACTAACCGGCCAAAAAAAGGTTTGAGTACTTGATTCATCAAACGCATAAACGTATTGGGGGCATTCGACAACCGGAATGGCATTACCAACCACTCATAAAGCCCGTCTCTAGTTTTAAATGCAGTCTTCGACTCATCTCTTGGACGAATTCGAATTTAGTGGTATCCACTCCGAAGGTCAATCTTGGAGAACACCACCGCCCCGTGTAATTGATCCAGCATATCATCAAGCCTTGGAATGGGAAACTTGTATCCCACCGTAATCTTATTAATGGCCCTGCTATCGACACACATACGCCAGCTCCCATCTTTCTTCGGAGTCAATAATGCAAGCACAGCACATGGACTCAAACTCTCCCGAATATGACCTTTTCTTAGCAGTTCCTCTACTTTCTCCTGGAGTATTGCACTCTCGTGTGGACTCATGCGATAATGGGGCAGATTAGGTAAGCTTGCTCCGGGCATCAAGTCGATTTGGTGCTGAATATCTCTTATTGGAGGCAACCCATCCAGCAACTCCTCAGGGATGATCTCTTCAAATTCTGCAAGTAGGGGCTTCACTTCCTCTGGCACCTCTACGATTTGCTTCTGCGATGGTAAATCCTTCACAATCAGCACATGCAATTCGTTTGACTCTTTAAAATCAGCTTCAATCTCTCACTCCGAATGAGTCTCTATAAAAAACGCTTTACCCTCCACTTTCGGGACAGCTTCGGGCCTAGGTTTTTCCGATAAGGGTACTAGGGTGTAGCGTACCCCTTCCTTTACGAGTTGATACATATTCTCTTTACCATGGTGTTTTGCATCAGTGTCATACTGCCAAGGTCTCCCAAACAATAGGTGGCAAGCTTCCATATCCACAACGTCGCAGTACACCTCATCTCGATATTTGCCAATGGAGAAAGGAACCTTGCATCGTTCGGTCACTCGGATATCACCCACTGACTTTATCCAGCCAATCGAATAAGGATTTGGGTGCTTCTCAACTGTCAACTCTAGCTTCTCAACCACAGCTCTTCCTGTGATATTCTCTTGACTTCCGCTGTCAATAATCAAGTTGAAAGTGTGTGAATGAATGTTGCACCTAGTACGAAATAGCTTGTTTCTTTGGGATTGGTCTTCTTGCTTAGGTGCGAGCATCAACTTCCGAACCATGTATGTCTGCTCATAATCATCATCACCACTGTATTCTTCCTCTTCCTCAGGATCGCAAAACACATCTTCAACATCTTCATCATGCTCCACCAAAGCAATAGCCTTTCGCCGAGGACAATCACTCGATCGATGACCCGGCTGGTTGCACTTGAAGCACTTTGCTGTGAATTGCTTGGCAAGAGCATTTTGGTTCCTTGAAGCTCCAGTCTCGGTGACCAACTTTTTGCCAATTGATTTATCGAAATTTCCTTGACCTTACTTGTTTAATCCGGGTTGTTTACTAGCTTGGCTTCTTTCTGCAGAGGCTTGTGATGATTTTACATAATTCCTGCGGTATGAATTTCCCATGTCTTGTGTCATCATCTCAGCCTTGAGAGCTAAGCTTCGAGCATCATCCACCGTTGCTACCATCTGCACGCTAATCTTGTCCCGAATAGTTGGCTTTAAACCTTCCATATACCGGGCAACTTGTTAGCTCTCTGACTCGTTTAGTGCATTACGCTCCGCCAACCTTAAGAATTCCGCCATGTAATCATGGACGGACCTTGACCCTTGCACACACCTCTGGTACTTCATGAACAAATATTGCTCATAATCTGAAGGAAGAAATCTAGCCCTCAACATTCGCCTCGTGCGTTCCCAAGTTTGGATGGGTTGCTTCCCTACACGTCCTTGGTTCTCTTGCACATGATCCCACCAAGCAGATGCTCCTCCCTTCAATTGGTATGCCACCAGCTTCACGCGCTTCTCCTTGGGAACCTCGAAGTATTCGAAGAACCAGTCGACTTCTGAAAGCCAATCCAAGAATTCCTCGATGTTTAAGCATCCGTTGAAAACGGAAATATCGAACTTCAAACGAAAGTCTCCAGCATCCTAGCAATTTCTTTGATTCCTTCGTTGATGAACAAATCGATCGTATGCAACTCCACTCTTCTCATCTGAATCTTCATAATATTGGATCCTACGGGGAACACGTTGAACAACGGGTGGCTCACGAGGAAAAACTCGTTGTGCGTGACCACCGTCTACCGCATTCTGGTCAGCACGCAAGTTTAGAGCGCCAAGTATGGTACGTAGCTCCTCGAACCTCTGGTCCAATCTTTGCTCAAACCTCCGCTCGAGAGTCTGCTCCATCCTTTCGATCCTCTACTCCAGTGCTTGAATCGCGGCCACCTCCTGCTCTTCGGCATTAGGGTGGTTGTGAATCGCCTCATCCGCCATGATCAGATTTAGGCAACTCCTGCTCTGATACCAACTGACACAGCGCGGATCACGATCTCGCCCCTAAATCTGAATTTAGACTCGAAGGGAATAAAATACAGTTAAACCCTAACGATATGCTGAAAAGAAGCAATTATGGCAAACTCAAAGTATCATTCATCAATAGGTGTTTTTGAGGTATATCGTTCTTACAATGAGGTGAATAGCCTATATATAGAGGGAATACACCTCAATTGACTCTAGAATAGGAAACTGACATCTATACTCCTTCAGATTACTTTCCTAAAATGGAACAAGGAAATAATCAGAAACAGGAAACTTCAGACTCCTGACTCAAGCTAATATAGGAAACAATATCTAATTAAGAGAAATTGTACTATGGCAATATTCTTCTCTAGTAGAAGCCGGAGTCTTCTAGAATATGGGCTGTCACTTTAGGCGGGACTCCTCGTCAGAATGTCCTATCACAAACAATGGGTGACATGCAACTCGATGCTCTTCCCATGGATTTTCAATCATTTAGACGAGGCGCTGCAGAATTTAGTGGCTAGTGCGAAGAATGCAAAGACCCTATGGGATGACATAAAGGAGCGTTTTTCTCAAGCTAATGAGACGAGAATTCATCAACTAAAACCGAGATTTGTTTGCTTGCTACCCATAAGGAGAAGGAGAAGTCCACCAGTTTCTCATTGGACTCAATCCCGAGTTCTTTACCATTCGTTCACAGATTTTGAGCATAGATCCCTTACCGAATGCAAATAGAGCTCATTCTATGGCAACGCATGATGACGCTCAACGTCTCATCCCTCAGGGCAAGGATTCCAACTCTGATGTGATTGGTTTCGTGGTCAAAGCCAACAATGATCTCGGTGGCAGCTCTAACTCCAATTTCAGTTCAATAGAGGTGATTTCAAGCTTCAAAGTCGTCCTTTTCTGTGACTATTGTGGACGAAATGACCATTATAAAGCCACATGCTACCAGCTCCATGGCTATCCCAGCTTAGATCAATCGAACTAGAAGAACTCAAAAGGAAATTTTTCTAGGCAGTCTTGATCAAGCGGTAGGAGCTCGGCTTCTTTTCCTCCGATTCCACAACAGCAACAGCGTGGAGGAGGACCTGCGAATTCCTACTCTGGGGGCCCAGGCAATTCATATTTGGGCAACCCATCACAGCCACGTCCATTCCAACTGATTCATGGGTAATGGAGCCCTAATCAGCCACAACACCAGCCATTCAATCATGGCCCGACCAACTTCACTATTGCCCAAGCACATAGATCTTAGTAAGTTGGCCCATCTCTCTAAGGCTCAGTTACAGCAACTTGCGTCAATGATTGCACGATGATGGTGAGATTAATCAATCAAGTGGTAAGAATATTGTGTCGGTTGCCTCAAAACTTGACTGGATTATTGATTTTGGAGCTTCTCGACACATGACTGGTAGCTTGGATAATATGTTCGATATTGTTCCTATTACTAATGGTTTGATCATTCGTGTTTCGAATGGAACAACAAAGGCTACTTTCATTGTCAAAGTCTCATTTGGTCCCAAACGAGTCATTCCTGATGTTCTTTACGTGTGTGATTTCAATTGCAACTTATTGTCTTTGGCTCAACTGTTTCGGGATTTTAATTGTAGTGTGCATTACATCTCTGGTGTATGCTTAATCTAGGACCGCACCTCGAGGAGTACGATTGGAGTGGGTGAACTTACCTAGGGGGTCTTGCTTCTACATTGATTGTCCCCATCATATCAAGGACTACGGGCAATGAGAGAAGATAGTGAAGACATTTGGCACAAGTGGTTGGGACATCCATCTTCTCGTATTCAATTTAAGTATAATTCTTTTTCCATGAGTCATTTAGAAAATAATGAACTCCGTGACATATGTGTCTGGAGAAACATATGCGTTCAAGTTTTTTAGTCAGTTAAAATAAAGCTTCATTTCCATTTCAACTAGTTCACTATGACATAAGGACCTAATAAGGTCTCCTCTATTTCTGGCGCTCGATACTTATTGTCGATTGTGGATGACTATAGTCGTGGTGTGTGGGCCTACCTTCGATGGGATAAGGCAGAGGCACAATGTTTCCAGATTAGTTTTTGCAAGCTGATTAAGAATCAATACGGCCAAACGATGAAAACAATGCCGAGAAATAATAGATCAGAATTCATGGGGTGAGTTGTTTAAGGCTATTTTTCCGACAATGGTATCATTCATCAAATTTCATGTGTCGACACGCCCCAACAAAATAGGCGAGTCGAATGTAAGCATCGTCATATTCTCAATGTAGCCCGAGCTCTTATGTTCTAGGCCTCCCTTCCTATAGATTTCTAGGGGAGTTTATTTCAACCACGGCTCATCTCATTAATGTCACACCCTCGAGTGTGTTATCGGGAAAGACACCATTTGAACTTCTTTTTCACAAGAAGCCAGAGCATCAACATCTTTATGTCTTCAGGTGCCTCTACTATGCACATCATAATCCTCGTTTAAGGATAAATTTGGACCACGTCCGAGGAAATGCATTTTTCTTGGCTATCCATTCGAAAAGAAAGGATGGTGCGTTTACGATTTGGAGAATCGGGAGGTTTTCATCTCTCAAGATGTTCACTTCTTCAAAACTAATATTCCCTTCAGCACCGGACAGCCATTTGATTGGAGCAACCTCGACATTCGGTTTTTGGAATCTATTCTTCAGGGGAAGTCTTTTACTTCAAGCCCACTGGTCAAGTCTCACAGAAGCTTCAATCCAGTCACGACCCAACAACACTATTCGCCCCAGCCGGATCACCTTCATTCTAGTCTGCCCAGTCCGCTATCTCAGCCCGATTCAATTTTTGATCCGGCTCCGGCCCCGCTTCGCCTTCTGGATCGACGTCTTTTTTGGCATCAGTTGCACTTTTTGTAACGAGAAAACGATTTCTGGCTACTTATATACTTCGTTGTTATGAGTAGGTTGTGGTTAATGGTCAAGAACAGTTGCCACCACTATATGGTTGTGAGAAGAAATATATTATTTGCCACAAACTATATGTCATGGCTATCTCATTACCGCCAAAGAGTATCTTTTTTGCACCAGTCACACTTTTTGTTATGAGAAAACGCTTTGTGGTACTGATATACTTCATTGCTACGAGCAAGTTGTGGTTATTGGCCACGACCAATTGCCACCACTTTATATTTGTGGGAAGAAATAAGTTATTTGCCACACATAATATGTCGTGACTATCTAATTGCTACCAAAGAGTATCTTTTTAGCGCTATTGGGTCATGTGACAATCATAGCACTTGTAGATATTGAGGTATGTAATCGCTACGAGCTAGTCGTGGTAAGTAGGCAAGAACAATTGCCTTGATTGTATATTTGCAGGAGGAAATACCATATTTGCAACAAGTCTGATGTCGTAGCTATATATTTGCCACCAAAGACTATTTATTTGGTGCCATTCTATATTCTTGTTACAATAGTGGCGTCTGCGGCTATTGAGGTACATCATAACTATGAGCAAGTTGTGGTTAGTGGTCCAAAATTGTTGCCTCGATCGTATATTTGTGAGAACAAATGAGTAATGTGCCACACGGCCTTTTTCGTGGCTATATATTTACCGTCAAAGGGCACTTTCTTTGGCGTCAAGGTTTTTATTTTTGACGCCCTTCTATATTCTTGTGATGAAAACATCAGCGGTGGCAAATGATATATTTAATTGACACAAGTAAATCATGGTTGGTATATTTACGGTTTTAGGGATTTAGAGTTTTGGGGGTTAATAATTGCTTCCTTGAAATAAAATCGTAACAAATGGTTGAAGCTAAATCAAATAAAATTTATTCCCGCCTTATATCTACTTTTTGATTATGAGTGAGGATTAGAACTTCTGGAAACAAATGTCCATGAATAATATGTGGCTATTGATATATGTAGGTATACATGATATCTATATTATATTTTACACATTTTAATTGTAGAGACCATGTATAATAATGATATGCCTATGTAGTGTCTAATTTTCTAATAGGTATATAGATTTAATTTTCTATTGAGAGATCGGAGTAAGGAATCATCATGATTTATCATATGGTACTATAATTCTCATAATAATTTAGTAATATGGATTACATTATTTCAAATTTATTTTCTATGAGTTTACACTGACATCTAACTTCTCAATTATCTCGAAATGCATTTGGAGATCACGAGGTCTATCTGAAAAATAAAGTCTCTCACTCACCTGTAGTTTCCCTCCAACCTTTAGAGATTCCGATTTGAGCAGACCGACAAGCACATCCTTCTCCTCTGGTATCCAAGCTCGTTCTCTGTCACACCACTGCCTAGGAGTCCCATGAATGAAAAACTGAACAGGGTGGGCCCCTCGCGCAACGCGATCGGAGATTCTACTGATCACATCACGATCTGTTATGTATGCACCGGGAGAGTTTAAGCCCACATCCACGTAATGCACATCTGTCATACTGCCTAAGAAGCTCTCCTTTGTTGTGGGTAGAATATGGGATGCATAGACCGCTGTTGGAGCTTCTCCAGCAAATTGTTGCCGCACTTCAATGGAGTAGGGGTAGCTAGAAGATGTCACGTCACAACTGCTGAGCTCGGTCACCAGCTGATTGAGCACAGTACCGCCTTTACTAAATCCAAGGATGATAGACTTGGGTGTATTTGATAGCGTCGAAGATGAGATGGAAGGGCCTGGTTCTTTGCCTTTTCTAATAAGATGGTTTACCTGCTAAACTTGAAGTAGCTTTGTAAGACAATGGAAAAAGTATACTTTCGATCCTCAACTCTGCCAGCTCTTTATTTTCAACATTATTATTATTATTATTATTATTTTACCTTTCAACCCTCAATATTCCTGAAGTATTTCAATCTCGTCCATTAGTCCATTGCTTGATAATCAAGATGACATGGACAAAGCCAATCATAGTGTACCATGAGGCATCCATATCGACGAAGAAGTAACATAGCCAACCTTTTTTTCTTTTCTTGAACATAGTTGACTTTGATATATACTAATGACTCATTGATCAACCAAGCCGTGAAGCCAACAGAGGAATATCCATATTTGACTACATTTCTTCTAAACACTTCCACGGGAGCTATCGAAAAGAAAGATAGTTAACAAAGTGCATAGCTGGCTATCATGCTTCTTGGTTAATCAATGAGTAGACCATTCATCATTTGGTCGACTATAGTTTCTTCGACTGATTTATGGGCCGTTGATGAGAAACATCAAGATTACATTATGATTATTTACCCTCATTTATTCTTTTTATCAGATTAATCAACTGATTCAACACGGAGCGACAATAAACCATTAGTCCAATTAATTTACATACAAAGAAATGAATTTTCGTTTGACAAATCAACTTTCATGAATCATATCACAGAGCTCTAGTTGAAAAGAACCACAGACACCAACCAAAACAAGGCAGCTCCCTCATACATTCATAAGTTATATAATGAGAGATGAGACCAATCAGTATGTAATGAAATCATTTTATTAGTAGAACGGTATAGAGAGCATGAGAATATCCATCTTACCTTTTCAATGCACTTGGATAACAGGGAGATAATTGATGCAGAGGCCGGAAATCCAGTGGCACTGTACTCTTTTGGTTCACCGTAGCGATTGACAGACGGAATGAAATCCTTGTAAACCGCAAAAGGGCCATTAAAAGTGGAAGCCTCGATCACCCAAGCGTTAGTGGAGCCACCGAACTTCGAAACGAGAACATCAGCAAGATGTTGTAAATCTGATAGTCTCTCAATCACCGGGTTCCGAGTCCCCTCAACCCGATCTCCATTAAAGAAGATGGCATTAACTGAAGGTACCTGTCTTAGACCATAAATTCGAGGAGTTAACCAAAAAAAAAAAACAACTGGAAAACAAATGAACTCGAAAGAAAGATGAAAACCAATACAAGAACACGAGAACCTTCAAGGTATCTCTAACACCATATATATCAGCTAAAAGTGGAGAGAGCATACGGCAAGGGTCTTCGATGCAGGATGAATGCACAGGGAGACAGCAACTCTATAGCAAGCCCTGCTGTTTGGGCAAACTGGGTCCTTCAATACAGCCTTCCAACGGTCCATTAACTACCGTAACTGTGCTGACAAAGACAACCAGGAAAGCACACTCATGAGCTTATTATATACATACATCTCCATAGTTATTAGCTTTCATCAAGTTTCTGCTCAACTTCGTTTAGCATTGTTCCACAAAAATATAACTTTACACCCGACACAGAGGTTTCAAAGATGTTTCCCGAGTTCTTCTTGCAAGATCAGGCTGAAATTCTGTAATCTAAGCCAACCCCCACATGAAGGTTTCAGTGCGGCATTTTCACAAACGGTTCGTGGGTGGGTTCTCGTCTGACATGGTGAGAGAGAGACAGAGAAATGGAGCGAGAGAGAGGGTTCACCTGAGGAGCTGACGAGGAGGTAGCTGTCATGGAGGACAAGAGTGGGTTCAGGGTTCTTCTTGTACCTTCTTCGACAATGGAGATGGCGGAGGAGAACGAACAGGAAAATAACAAGAGATGGGCGAGGATCAGGTGGGTAGGGCCATTTTGCAATTTACACCTCCGAACTCTTTAGGTCTTGACAGTATTGTCCTTCTTGCTATTCAATTCAAAGTGTGGACTATAGACGGAGAACTCTGCATTTCTTTCCTTTTGGAAAGAATCTCTTCGCGGTTGAAGATTGTGCAATTGGATTTCAGTAGGTTATACTACCATACAGGACCAATCGAGTTTTACTTGAAGTTATGAGGGAAATGAAAGGATAAATTATAAAGTTAAATCTAATAAATAGCGTTGTTTTTCCGGTGAGATCACGAGGTGTCTTCAACCTATTGATTGAAATCAGAAAGAGTAGTTCGAAAGATGAGGAGAGACCAATCTAGCGACCACATAGGGAGTGGCCACTCACTTGCCCGTGCCTGCCGATTGGATATTCTAGGAAAAACTTCTAAAATGGAAACTAGAGAATGATCTAGCATTGCAACCCAAATTAACTAGAGACTGTTCATGCAAACAAATCGAGGGCCCTTTCATAAAAGGAGTCAACAAGGGGGTGTAAAATGGAAATATCCCCACCCATAAGTTAATCATCAAACAAATACTTGGAGACTGTTTTCTTCTATTAGCACGTAGCCCATCTATCTGCTAATATATCTATCTACTGAAGAAATTAAAATTGCCCCATATAATATTAACATCATGAGAATATTATTATATATAAAGAAAAAATTTGTATTGCCAGGATTTCGATGTAATTAAGTACAATTCACAAATTATAAATACATCAAGATGTAATTATGTACAATTCAAAAAATGTAAATACATCTCAAGGTCCCCGCAATATAAAGATTTCCTTTTTGTAACCTACTGTAATAATAAGGATTGTTTATTCTTTTTTTATTTTCTCAACGTATTTTATATATTCAGAACTTTTTTTACGTATTTATATAATATTTTCACTATTGTTCTTATCATCTTTCTAAATTGTTTGATTACAATCCTCATTTATCTTTTTCTCTTTTCAAGCACATCTTCATGGAAATAAATTTCAAAATAGAGTATTTGTATTTATATTGTAAAAAAAAATTATTATTATTATTTTAACGTACTATACATATATATTTTATGTCATCGTGAAATTTCTTTTTTCAAATGCTTTGAACTTGAACCAATCAATATGCCATTTATCTTAAAACATAATATCTTATGTCAAGCAACTCTTGAAATTGTTAAACTAACTTCATTTCAAGTATGATAAACTAGAATGAACTTAAAGTGGTATTTATAGGGGAGGGACGGACGACTGAGGCAGAACGGTTGAGAATAATCAGACTCCCCTATTTCAACTAAAGGCAGAATGGATGAATTTAAATTGGCTAATTTTTCCACATTTTTTAAACAATTTGCACGTGCAATCTATGTACTTGTTTTACCAAATAAAACAACCAGAGAAACAATGAAGCCGAAATTAAATGGAAAGACATGCATGCTCCTCAGGCACAACCAGTTAATTATCAACCTCTCTATGATCATTAATTGGGCAGCCTCATTATTATTATATTCGTGTTCATAGATCTTTGTCTTCGAATTCATCTTTAGGATATACGATATACCTACTTCATTATTCGGGCACGACTGAAAGAAAAAAGAACTGGTTTAATCACAATTCCAATGATAATTACTTTCATTTAACAGGATTTAATAGTGGGTGAATGCAATCCAAGCTACTAAACCCACCTGGCATATCCACGGTCAAGCTAATATGCATGTGTAAATTGGAAAATGTAATCCCTCAAATGATATGAAAAAAATTCTTATACACCAGATCCATGATATGATAGTAGAGTCCAAGACTCGAGATTGCTGATAAAGGAAAAAGGAGAGTTCGTAGGCTCCAGTTATTCGAGATCGATTTGGATGCTTATGCCACTTCAGATTATTTGATTATATGAGATTAGTGAAGACCTCTAAAAATACGACCATCCGGTGTAGTATATAATATGATCCGGCCCTTACCACCTAAAATGTTAGTCTATTGGTTCAAAACTTACTTTCAAATGACTTATGTTGCGTTAGGTTTCATAGTAAACTTTTAAAATCAGAATTTAATTTTGAAAAAAAGTGGTATAAATGGGGCCTACACTTTGATTTTGTATGAGTTATGTCGTTTTGTTGTGAAAAAAAGTGATATAAATAGGGTCACTCTTTGACTTTATATGAGTTATTTTGTTTTGTAGTGGGTAGAGTTAAATTAGAATTGTGATTTTAAAATTATACTCACAAACCAAAAAGGCCTTAGTAATCCTAAGGTTCCAAGTTCAAATCTCATTTATACATTTATGTTAAAACATTTGGTAAAAGTGTACTCTTTGCTTGGACTTGAAAAACGCCAACATCTATGAACTATACTAGTCCTTTAGTGATTTTACTTTGACGGAGCTAGTGTTTGCATATTCGCGGTTGAACACGAGAGTCCGAACATTGCGTTGCGGAGAACGATAAGATCGTCATTACTGCTGCCACCATTTATCTATAAAATTATATATATATATATATATATATATATAACTGGGCCCTTGCATGTGGCTTGAACGGAATTTGAAACCCTCGGACCTATCATGGGCTTGTAGAAAATGCTAGCGTGGTCCTTAATATGTTAAACACCGAGCCCATATAAGCAGTACACTGGACTGAGAAGGCCCATCGAGACTGTCGGGCGAGAACAAGCAGATAGGTCCCACATAGGAAGACAAGCTCATATTTTATCATTTGTATGCAACAAGGTGCCATGGTTCGATTGTAGCGTGAAAAGGGCCCGTGGCAGATCACTTGTGTGCATTACAACCTGTAAAGAATGGGGTCTTGCTTGGAGTTGTGAATATCGGCCCCTTATGTTGGCTCATTGGCACTCTTTCGTAACTAATCGACCTCTTTATGTTAGTTCAATGGCATTCTTTTGTAACTAATCCCATCCTCGCCCTATAGGCACCCGTTTTTTTTTTCTAGTTTTTCATCTCTCAGGCGCGACCAACATGCTCTCGACTTGATTAACTGATGTCAGTGCAAAGGGTAAGTTTGATGGTCACTTCATCAAATCATATCCATTTTTTCTTTTTGTTCTTTCATATCTAACCAATTCCTTACCTCGCGAGCGTGCGCCCATTTTTCATCTTTCGCTTTTCATCCCTCGAGCGCAACCAACATGCTCTCGATTTGATAAAATCATATCCGCAATGAGGCAAATCAATTCGTCGCCCTGAAGGCACCTTTTTGAAAATAAAAAATAAAAAAATTCATCCCTCGGGCACGACCATTAGAGGCGACTGATAACTCTATAAAATAAAGTTATTCGTACCTTTTTATGGATATAATTGAAACTACTTTATCAAGATTAGGTTAGTTTGAATAGATTTTTAGTTTATTTTCCATTCATTTGTATTCTCAAAGGTTTTAAGAGTTTTCATTAGTTTTTAATTTATTTTTAGGTGATTTTTGGAGTTAGTTCAGTAATTGATCTTTTGCAGCCTCTAAATTCTCGGTATTTTTTTGGTAGATTTAACTCGAGTAATTTAACTCCCAATTATGATTTCTTTGTTATTCACAAGACCTGAATCCTAGACCTTTTAAGGAAAATAAGTTTCGAACAATTTGAATAAACTCAAATTGAATTTTTTTAAAGATGGTTACTCTAAGAATGAAATTTAATTTTCTCTATTAAATTCATTATACAATGAATTAGCATGAAAATATTTAATTATATTTCGGATAGTTGTTTTTTCTTGCTCGGAGCAAAGCGACAGCGTTTCCCCAGTTCTATTCGTACTGCTTGTCATAGAGATGGACTTCGACGGTGGATGAGGGCAAACAGGAAAATAACAAGTGGTGGGCGACGGTCAGGCGGGCATGGCCATTTTGCCAATTTACTCCTCCAAACTCTTTAGGTCTTGACAGTATTGTCCTTATTGTTATTCAAAGCCTGGATACATGTAGAACTCTGCATTTCTTTTTCTTACTTTTGGGAAGAAGCTCTCCCCGGTTGAAGAATGTGCAGTTGGATCTGAGTAGGTTATACAGCTATACAGGACCAATCAAGTTTTAGGTGAAGTTTTTAGGGAGGTAAGAGGAGAAATTAGAAAGCAAAATTTAATAAGTGACAGCGTTTTTTTCGGTGAGATCACGAGATGTCCTCAACCTATTGAATGAAATAAGAAAGAATAGCCGAAAAGAGCGACAGAGACATACCAAAGGGACGACCACGGTGGAGGTGGCCCCCGAGTTGCCCATGGCCGCCGATTGGATAGTTTAGGAAAAACTTCTAAAAGGAAAACTAGAGAATGATCTAGCAAATTAACTAGAGATTAACACATGCAAGTCAAGGGCATTTTCATAAAAGGGGGTCAAACAAAGGGGTGTAAAATGGAAATAGCCCTTACCCCATCAACATACTTTGTCCACTTCGAGTGGATATACTTAAAAGCTGTTTTTCATGAGCACGAAATCATGATCATCTATCTATCTACTAAAGAAACATCTATCTATCTGTCTATATAATGAAGAAATTAAAATTGGTTCATATCGACATACGACATATGTCAACCTATTTATTCAAATTTTTAATTCTTCTCAAATTTCTTTATATATCTAAAAAAATTTATAAAGTTATGTAGTATTTCACTTTTACCCTTAAAATCTTTCCGAAGTGTTTGATTACTATCCTCTTATGTTTTTCTCCCCTTTCATGCACATCTTCATCGAAATTAATTTTGAAATAGAGTATTGTGCTATTCGTGTTGTAAAATGATTAGATAATAATTGTATAACGTGCCTTAATAATCGTTTTAACGTACCATATATATGTTGTACGCCATTATATATTTTTTTTAATGTACTTCCAGCTGATCAATATGCCCATTTATCTTATAATATTATATCATTTTTCAAGCAACTCTTAAAATTACTAAACCAACCACATTTCAAGTATAACAAACAAAATGAATTTAAATAGCACTTATATATGATTATTCCCAACCTTCTGCCTCATTCATCTGTCCCTCCCTTGCAGGGCGTGTATCAATGCTGGGCTTCTTCTGAATTGGGCTCATATATCTCTGGGCTTCAGTATACTCTTTTTTGGGCCCTTTGGGGGAGCCCATCAGAGAGGAACCCGTTCTATATTTACACTATACCCTTTTAATTTCTCCTATGTCCCTACTAAAATATGAACCCCTCCCCCGTCCCCAGCCCAAGATCCGGGCGGTACATTTCGGGAGCGCTTGGTTCGAGTATTGCTAGATTACACAAAAAGTGAAGATTGGAGAGAAAATCTAACTATGGAACCTTTTTTTTTTTTCTAGATTGTAGGCCGAAATATGAAATTTTTATGTTTGGTAAACTATTTTGAATTAGGGGGAATGTGTGTGATAACATAATATATAATTTATTTTTATAGAGATAAATGTGGGTCTCACGACCGTGATTTTCGTTGTAATCTAACAATTTCACATGTTTCGGATGCAAAACATTTACCAACCACGGCTGTAAAGATCTAAATTGTGAAAGTAATTATAACGGTTAACTTTTACAATATTTACATCTAAACATTGTAAAATATGAGCTTAATAAAGACGCAAAAAATATGTGAAAAGTTATATATTTTACCAAGTAGGCCAAACAAATAACAGAAAATTGTGAGCATAAATAAACGTAATCTAGCCTAATAAAAATGCAAATAATAATAATAATAATCATGTAACTTAAATCCAATAGGGTTGTTCCAGTAGTTGAAGGAAGCAATTTCATCACTAGAGACTCAAGTTTCCATGTCTTGCATTAATAAGCATATAGCACATTGAATTTGAACAATTTTACATATATCGATGAGTTCTTTCTGATTATCGAGGAACTTTTAATTTTTCAAGAAATTTAATTATATATTATTACATACAAATTATATGGTTGCAAAACTAAAGTACGTAGAATATGGTACAGGTAAAACATAATATAAGTTCATTAAACGGGAATCGAAAAGTCAATACAACGTGAAGTTGTGAGTTTGTAATTTCGCTTATGTGACGCTTTCTCGTCTATGCGCCCGACTTTTATATATTATAATTGATTGTAGAGTAAATGAGCTTTTGGATGAGGAGGAATTCTTAGGTTATCCTATTTCGTAGGCATGACCTAAGAAAATATCAATTAAATTATTTTAAATGAAATTATGGGCTTATGAACGCATAAGTTATGGACCATGAATTTTTATAATGAAAAAAGTCTATTGATTTTTCCTCATTGTGTCATGTAAGAAATGACAATTTAAGGTTTTCTCCTTGACGCAGTATTTCATTAATGATCATTTCGAAACCTTTGTATGTTATATGAGTATATTGATTGCAACGTGATCGACTATTTCCTGAACATTTTCAATCCCCAGTCGCGCGACTGTATAGACTATTTTAATTAGCATTCTTTTTTACAAAAAATAATATAAAAAATCTTTCTTAGTATGTATCCTCAAATGGCCGATCATATAAAGTTATTACAATGGTATGAAAGTGGAGAAGTAAAAAATTATAATGTGAATAGATGGTACAATAAGATTGAAATTACGGGGTAATAACAAAAAAAAAATCTCAAACTTTTCATATTTTAACGATTTTAACACAAACTTTTTATTTAATCAATTAAATCACATAACTATCGATTTAATAACAATATCAGTATACCGTCAACTTCTCCGTTAATATTAACCGGAATTGCTGACGTATACATGACGGTGCCACGTGGCACATTGTGATTGGTCAAGAGGGTTCCGCATTCTTTTAAAAATAACAAAAAACTATAAATAAATAAATAAGGCCGTAAGGAGGAGAGGTGGCCAACAGTGGGTGCCTCGAAACCGGCGCCCACCCCTCCAATTGGGGTTGCCGGCCAGCTCTGTCCCTTCAACTGGATATAATTAAAAACTTATGGAAATCTTGAGTTGAATAAAAAATCCCTACTGAAATTTTTTATAACCACCCTTTGCATTCACATCTTTTAAACAGTACTAAACTCACAAATCTTCTTTAGAAATGCAAAGAGAAATATTATTCCATATGTACCTTTAAACCGAAATGAGAAGTATTGGACCAAGACTCGAGCCATTTTCATTGCTACCATTTCCAGCTTTTACAACTAGGTCCACCCCGTCTAGGACTCGATCTTGGTATCAGTTCATACCGAGATCAAACCACGAATAAAATATAAAATTAACTTAATATTAAATATGATTTATTGATTGTCTGAAAATTCCCAAGCTCAGAGACGAGAGGAAGCAATTTCCTGTAGCGAGATTAATCTCAGCCACCCAAACCACAGAAGCAAAGAATATCATACGACGCCACATCTGACCCCCCAAAAGAGAAGGGGAAAAAAAAAACAATAACAAAAAAATAAAAAGAATCATATTTACAATACACAGTGTCTGCCTCAATAAGGCACAACAGTTTCTTGTAAGAGCTTCCAAAAAATTTCACCATGCTCTTATAATACAAATCGATTAATATTAACCCTTCTACATTTTTTAAGGGAAAAAAAAATTGGGACACAACTCCAAAATTGTGTATTGTGCATCTACTTGATCGAATAGGAACGGATACATACCGCCTCGAGCCCCTCCATGAATAGGGAAGAGAAGCTCGTCAGCGCCTGAAAGACCCCAGGAAGGCCCGTCTGGAGATGATTAAGCGTCATTGCTCGGGTCACCTCCACAGCCCTAGAGTGCCTCAGCATCTCCTCAGAGACCCGCCTCTGACAGGCAGCAAGCTCGGACTTCTTTTCTGTGAGAGGGTCCCGAGCATCCAGGGCCGGTCCGCCACTTTCAGGTCCCCCCGGATCAGGCAGCCCGATGCCTACCATGGAGTAGGACTGGTAGTACTTCCTCTCGATGTTCCGGAGGGACGAGGCCTTCTTCTCGAGCTCCCGTGAAGCGACCTCCGTCCTCTTCTTGATCTTGAGCTCCTCAGACTGCTTTCCCGAGATCACGTGGACCACATTTACAAAGCTCTTGATGGCCTCAGATGCGACTGTGTCTGGGACCCGGTCCAGAGCAAGCTTCCACTCATCGCAGAAGGCATAAACATCAGATCTCTCACGGGTCATATTATTGCCATTGCTGTTGTCATTGTTCTCGACAGGAAGAAGGGTGAGCTTAAACCAGCCGTGAAGGGAGCAGACAAAATCGCGTTGGAATTTGATCAGGCGGCAGAAGCTGGAGTGCCATGCTGAGACGGTGGACTCAAGGTCACGGGTAGCCTGGCGGTGGAGCTCAGAGGTTGACTCGCCTCTTGTGGCTCGGTTCACAAGGCCCCTGACTTGCTGGACTATGTTGTTCTGGATCTCATGGTACTGGTGCATTGACCTCCACATATACATGAACCTGTCATTATGCCAAGAAATCTCAGTAATATAAACACCGCCCTTCCTCTCGAGTAAATATTTTGGGTAAACAGTGCAACACAGTCGCAGAGTATCTGCAATATTTCAAAATTTTAATACATATAAAGGCATTTTGCAGATGGGAAACTAGAATAAGACTCTGCTCATTGAAGTTACCTTGCGATGCACATCTGAGCATAAAATGCCCACAATAAAGTAAGCGGTCCAGAACATAAAATCTTATCCCGTTTGAAACTTCGGTAAATGGTTCCATATATCTAAAGGATAATAATGAAACCCCCCTTATTTAAACAAATTTCAGAAATCTAAGAATCACAGTGGCACATCCCTAATAAAAAAGAGGATGACAGACTAATCTAACACTCTGTCCGTCGAGTATACCTTGTGAAGCATGCCCGAAGTATAAATATGCCAACAGTAATGCATGAGATTCAGAACATAACTCAAGATCCTATCCTAGTCGTAACTTCAAAAAATGTCCCATAAGATGATCCTCACCTATCTAACCGATAAGAAAGAAAGGAGAAGGACTACTGGCAGTTTCCTGTATTCCTTTGGCTCCACTTGATCAAGCAAAAGTTCAAAA
This sequence comes from Punica granatum, assembly GCF_007655135.1. Lineage (NCBI taxonomy): Eukaryota > Viridiplantae > Streptophyta > Magnoliopsida > Myrtales > Lythraceae > Punica > Punica granatum. The sequence goes on from NC_045131.1 coordinate 22,993,101, forward strand.
CTTATTCCACAAAAGGCCCCGTCACCTCTTCTAATTAGAATTATTAGTTTCTAATTCCAAGTTTCTGTATAACCGATAATACAGTCTACAGTCACTGGATCAGAAAGTCCAAAAAATGTCCAGGAAACTCGCTCAAATCAATACCACATTATCGTTTTCCTTAAAGTTGGAAATGGAAGATGGCAGAATAGCCGCCACCTACCATTCCAAACTGACCAGCTGATGCAAAAGACCAAACATAATAAAAAGAAATGAAAAGAATGCAATAAACAATTGACACCACCTCTCCAGCTACCCCAACTCAAACAGTGCAGTTCTTACTAAAGCAAACATACTAGATCATCCGTGGACGCTTGCTGCCAGTTAATTCAACAGTCTAAGGTTGTGTTTGTTTACAACTTAATTAAATAAGTGCTTAAAAGTTAGTTACATGGGAAAATGAATAGTAGAGAAAGATAAAGATGAAAGATAATGGTCTTATCTCCTTAATGATCGAGTCAAAATCCACTTAATGAGTAAGCAAAAAATTTTGACTTAATGAAATAAGTCATTTTTCAGTTATTGGTACTCTCTTCTCCTCACAAAACATTTTCTCATCATTATCATTCTCACACTCTTCCTATATATTTCTTTATTTTAACTAATTAAGTGCTTAAGTTTTAAGCACTTACTTTATCAAACACCACCTAAGTCGTTCTTAGGCTGTGTTATGATAAGTAGAACAAACTCAACCTTGTCCTCTTTGCCAGATTGGGAACATGCGATTTCTCAAGAGACGGCTGACAAGATATCATTGATCTGCAGATAGAATAGCTCCAAAAGGAGGCAGGTTTTGGGGCCAGAGTCAGAATTTAAGAGGCGGCAGAAGTTAGCTGGAGGGACGGTCTGGGACAGTAAGGCACATGTGGCATGATAAAGGGGAGGAAGAAAGCAAGTTGCTTCCCTCTGTTTCATCATACACCTCAACTACCAAGACAAAGTTACTGATAGATCAAGGAAAGCACATTATGCATCAGACTACTAAGGCTGCATCGTCAGGGCCCGGAGGATAGACTATGGCGCAAACCTCTTAAGATCAAGTTTGACTCCATAGAAGTTCACCAGTGTAGTGCAAAAACTTATAAAGAAGAGCCATGTGAAACCAAAGATAACAGAATCATGATGCAGTCTTCCCACCAGAGGTCTGACGTATACAGAAGTGATTTACCTAAAACCAATATCTTTCTGTATCCCTGCACTCTTATGACCCACCTAGTTCTGATGGAGTATCATATAGTTTATGACATCGAGGAATTGCAATCAGAGGATTTTGTCTTTGTGTATGTCAAATTATAAATCCATCAAGGCTTCTTAATTATTAATCACTTCAACGTCACAACAGAAGGAATTTCATTGCTTCGTGTATTTCAAGACTTACCCGTGGCAGAGTTCTACAAGCTGTGGCACAAGATCGCTATCCCTGAGACCGATGATCGCAGTAGAGGTTGTTGAGACCGCCTGCGACGTAACAATGATTAGCGAGTGCAGTCGCTTTATGGAAGCCTTGGTTTTGTCTAATTTTGCCTCGTCGTCTCCCTTATACTCCTGACTCTGCAGTGTTGCCAACTTCTTTTCATGCTCAATCTTCACTCCTTCTCTGGCCTATTCAGGGAAACATGTAAACACACAAATAAGCATTTTCTGGTAAATCTCCTTGTCTTGGTTTCTGTAACTCTGTAGTCATCATAATCACAAAAGCACATGAGAAATGAATCTCAATGATCCGCAACTACTGTGCTAAAATATCACTGGCAACCCTCCAAGATTAGATAATACTTCTTGATATTGGAAATAGGGCATCAATTCATTAATATAAACTAGTTTTTTGCTCATGTGATGCATGGTTTTTCATAATATTAATTTTGTTCAATCTATTTATAGATATAAATAATACATTCAAAATTTTGAAAATTAACTTGAAACCTTTCCTTAATTTGAAATTGCTCATATCCAAGTGATCTTGATACAAACTAAAGAATATTCTACTGCAAACTAACTCATGAGAACACATTTTAATACATCATGATTTGTCATAGAACACATTGTATTTTGCGATCGAGATCCAACTCATTTGATAATTTAAAACCAAGTCAGGCAATCAATTCATTTCATCTTAATCTAACATGAAAAGGCACAATATGTGATTCCAATTTACCCAAAAAATATAGATTAAGATTCCAAGTGATGATGTAGACTTGCCTTTTCTATTAAAAAATAAACTACATTAAATTTATGAACACTCATCCAATGAACTCTTATGAATCAGTAACTATCTCATAATTTTTTTCTTTTCTACAAATGTGACTCCTAAAACTAGTATGGATTTCTTCAGTTAATTCAGAATATAGCAAATTACGCAGTCAAATTACTACCAACTTTTGGATACGTAGATTTGGTAGATAAGTACGTATGTATCTTAGAGCTATTTTACTATGAATTATATATGTAAAAATTAAGTACAATCATAGTACTATAACGTGCAGCAATTGTTCTCGTGAATTATCTTTATAAAGCATACAACTAATTGCTATGGTTACAAGAGATGCAAAATACCCATTAAGAATAAGTTCTTTTATAGAACTTCAAAATAAAAAGATATAGCAGTGCAGATCTCTTTTTAGAATTAATTTATATTACTTGAGATAAAAAGAATTGAAATTTTTCATAAGACGTTTATATGAACTGTATAAGATTTTTGCATAAAAATACAGCATTTAATACATCATAATAAATGCATAAATTCTACCTAACTAATATACTATGAATTATGCTGATCATATAGCGAATATTGTTACATGAACGTCAAGGAGAAAAGCAGTTAAGTGAAGGACTAATCCAGAGGGGACCAACAAGATAAAGACTAATTGGGAGTGACATCCACGGCAATATTCTCATCCACAAAAGAGTAAAGTGAGGGCAAAAGTTATCAATGCAATCTTTTACATCAGGTAGGGGCATTTCAGTCGTTACAATGAAGCACACTGAGGATTTCATCAAGATAAGCAGGTAACCATCCAAAACACGCACAGCAAAATCAATTCTTGATTCTTCACCGTAAAGGAATTGCCCATAGGGAATTCTAATCAAAAGCGGGAAAAGGAAAAGCAGGCTATCGAGGGCAATATATGCATATCAAAATACTGCTGTCACCTAACGCTATTCACATTGTGGAAATCCTAGTCAGTCATTTATGGTGACCTTTTGTCGTTGCAAAACCTTTGATGTCAAAAAGACATCATTTGATCACAAGAAATTTGGTTAAAAGGCAAGAGAAAGATGTACCTTCACTTCCTCATAAAGCTTCTTCTCCCAGGCCAAGAGCCGGTCCAGAGTGGAGCAGAGGCTCTTCTGTCCACCCGGTTCATTGAGGGAAACCGCATCGAGCCTGTACTTCACCGCCAGCGGTGGCTTCGAAGTCCAGGTTGAGCTCAAGTTGCTCAGCACACTGCTTGAATGGTACACGGTCTCTGCAAATAATAAATCAAGAACCCGGAAAATCAGAACCAAGATCACTAACAATCCACCAGAAATCCGAGAAAAGCTGAACCATTCTCTATGCTCAATAAACTAACCCAGATGCTCGAGACTCAAATTTGCATCATACTAAATGTCAGCTTTCTTCCATTTTAGCCTATATCTCGGTAACCAATTTGATTTCATATCTCACTACTTCGTTGGAACATTAACTTTTCCTTAAGAACAATCCCGATGTCCCTAAGTATCGGACAATTCCCAGCAAAACGGATTCGACTTTCAATTGCAATCAGCTGAATTTAAAGATTTAAAGCCACAAACTCACTCTTAAGCTGCTTGAAGCTGCGATCGAGCTGAGCACGCCCGATCTCAAGCATCTCCGAGACCTGATCTCCTGCGGCTGCAGCCATCTCAAAGTTCTCCTTAATCGCATCGACGATCTCCTTCAGGTCCCTGTGCCTCACCACCATCTTCATATCCCCATAGCTCAATGTAGACGATCCTGCCCCTCCCAGTTCCTCCTCCTCCGACTTCTCGGGAGATTTCGAATAGACCTCCGACGGAGTCTGCTGAGGTGGCGGCTTCTGCTGCCTCATCGACGATCCGCCGACGCTCCCCCTTGCAGACCCGAAATTGGACCTGGCCCCGATATCAGATCTCAATTCCTTATCGTTGTCCAATTCCTCGGATGAGCTCGTCGTCGTGCTGTAGTGGTCGTCCCAATCACTGCACTGGACCTCCTCCCTCTCAGTCTCGGCGTGTCCTCCCTCAGTCTCCTTGTGGGGTTTCTGAGCTTTGTTGCCGTGGAGGAAGAAATCATACTCCGAGGCCGAGGCCACTGCTTCTTCTTCCTCCTCACGGTCGTCATCATCTTCCTCGCTGTCTCTGACGTGGTCGTGGGGCCCAAGGGGCCGGTGGGTCTCGTGTTGCTGACGGTCACGGGTGCGGGCTCGTTGGTCGAAGAACTCGGAGTCCGGAGGGGACGGAGGATAGAAGTTGTCCCAGTTCCAGACGGAGGACGCCTGAGAAGGGGTGCCCGAGTAGGTCGAGTTCGCGTAGGCGGTCGGGTAGTATCCAGAGTTGGTGGTGTAATCCGATTTGAGTGATCGTGCCGGGGAGGAATTGGGGCTCGACTCGGAGAGGATGTGGGGGAGCTTGATGGTGGGCTTGGGGCGGCGGGGGCGGCGAGACGGGAGGTGGTGGTTGGTGGCGGGGGTGGCGGCGGCGGTGGAGGAAGAGGAGATGCTAGAGGAGGAGAGAATGTGGGGGAGCTTGGAGCTGCCGATGGTGGGGGAGATCGGGGGCGGCGGCGGAGGCGGCCGGAGAGACGGGGACGGGGAGGGGAAGTGGGACGGGACGCGGGGAGGGATGGGGGAGGGCTTGAGGCCCGGAGGGTGGAGGAAGACGCCAGGGGTCTGGTCAGAGACGGAAAGGGGCTCATTGGCGGCGAAGGCAGAGAGGGCGGAGCCGGTGAGGCGGAGGGAGCGGCAGTAGTCGGCGTGGGCGCCGGCGAGGTGGTGGCGGGCGTGGACGGCCTCCTTCATGAAGCGGCGGCGGTCCTTGCAGCGGCGGACCACGTCCTCGTTGTCGAGCTTAGACGCCGTACAACCCATCCCAAGTGGTCGCTGCAAGCCTCGTACTGTTTAGCCCTTCCTGGGTCTGTCCAAGATCAAACGTGTCTGTGTACGTATATATGTAAGTATGTATATATGTAAGTATAGGCTTATATCAGAGAGAAAGTGAGAGGGGAGGAAGGCGTGGATCTGTGGAGGGGGTGAGACGAGGCATTATTTGCGTGGTCGACCGAGATGGGTCTTCTTCAACTCAGCTCATTTCGATTTTGAGCATTGAGTTAGTGAAGAAGAAGAAGAAGAAGAAGAAGAAGAAGAGGAGGTAAGGAGTTTTTCTGGTTTTGGGAGAGAAGAGGGGAAGGGAACAGAAACAGAAAGGAACAAATTAAATTAATGGAGGTTGAGATTGCGGGGGAAGGAGAAGACTGAGGCAGAAGGAGGAGGAAGAGAGGAGAAGGCTGCTTTTTGTTGTTTTGTTAAATTAATGGCGTCTCTGTTGGGGTGTGTGTGAGAGAGAGAGAGAAGAGTGTTGGATGATGGATCGGACAGAGAGACAAGGATGAGTAGAGTAGACTGTAGAGTAGACTTCGAGTGGAAATAGATCTTTGTTTTGATGTAAGAAAGAAGGGGAAATAGAGGTTCACTTTTCGATTTTCCAATTTGAGTGGACCCTACGCTCCTCTCCACTTGGTATCATTGTTCTTCAATTTTATTTTATCGTGTTACGAAATAAATGCAATGTGTCTCCCCCCAACTATAAAATGTTCTTACATTTGCATCATAATCTTCAAAATTTTACACATTACTCCTGACCTAAGTGAAAAATAAGTGCGGTGTCCCCTCTATTTGAAAGACCAATTTTGGGAACATCTTTCTCTTAAGTTAAACCTCCGATTGGGGGTGTTCTTGGTGTCTTTAGAACTGATGTCCGGTAATTTAGAACCAATCGAAAGTTTGAAATAAGGATGTTTGATATCAAAAAATGAGGTTGAGATTCGAACTTTGTTACTATATAAAAAATTTTACTACACAATAACTCTTAAACCACTTAACGAAATTGAGTGATAGTGACCTTTAAATTGTAATAATATAAAAATCTACATCAAAAATAACATAATGAAGGATCAACATTCATCTATAGGGAGAAAGCTCGAAAATTAGGTATCCATGGTGATTCTCTGATAAGTTGCATTTGGTCTTAAATTTTTTTACGATTAGACTCTAAAGGCTATAAGGAAACTACAAGTTTTTACATCACTCAATTTCGTTTTTTGAAAGCATTGCTTCTTGTTTCAAACTTCCAATTGATTTTAAATTGTCATACTCCGAACAAGATCTTCAAATTGTGAGGGGTGGGGTGGCCTTGCCACCCACCCAACCCCCAAGCGACATTGCTGGCATGCTCTGAGCCGGCCAGCAACATAGATCGGGGGTGGTTGGCAGGCGAGGGCATTTCCACCCCCTTAACTATCCCAATTTTATTTTTTAATTAGTTTTATGTTATTTTTTATTTAATTTAATTTGTTTTGAGTTCCATCAATCGGCATATGTGCAAAAGTTTCTCAAAAAAAGCCGCTACATAATCTTTTAGTCAATTTTTTAACGGAATATGGATTACATGTTGTGGCATGAAAAAAAATTATTTTTCATGCTACATGGTGAAATTGTTTCGACTTGTGCTACATCATTAAAAAAATTATTTTTCTTACTATATGATGAAATTATTTCGATTCATTTTTTCGGTAATAAGGGAGACCTATAAGCATAGTACAAGAATATGAATTAAGGCGAAATGAAGAAGCACATAATCCTCACTGACGATAATGGAATCTAATACCTTTTTGATTCAGAATCAGCGTCTTGTACTTTTGTACAATGACCCCTTCATCAAATTGTTATTATTTCGTTTTATGTTGCAACTTCAAAAGAGCCATCGAATTGTGTTGTACGGTGTAATTTTTTCTTTTTTCTTTTTAATATGGAATTAGTCTCGTCATTGGAGAGAAAGCGTGAATTTGCATCAAGGACGAAGGAATGAAGAAGGCCGAAATGTCTACTCTCACTTTTTACCTATTCTTCTATGGAAAAATGACATTTTTAGTCCTCAATCTTTGACTTTTATTTACTTTTATCCTAAATCTAAATTTTCTGCAATTTTTATTCTCAACTTTTCGCATTTTTTTTAGTTTAGTCCAAATATTACCTTTTCCACGACGAAGATTGAATTGGGATTTTTTGAAAATTAAAATATTAAAAATTTTAAAATAAAATAGAACACATTGAGTATAAATTAATAAAATAAGGGAGAACTATCGAAGATGAGATATCAAGAGATGGAGAGCATCCCTGCTAATCAAGGACGTTGGCAAGGTCGAGCTATCCTAGCTACCTAGTGGCAGTCAAGGTTGACCCAACCCTCCCTCCCCTGAGAGCCCCCATCACCTAACTTCCCCCAATTTCAATATGACTTCGCCAGCAGCCTTAGTCGACAGGGTGATGGTCGGTGGGAACACCCTAACCCCCTAATCCATTGAGATCCGCCTCCTCCCGACACCTCCCGATTTGAGAGATCTCGAGATCTCTCAAACCAACAAATCCCAGGGGTGGGGAGCACTACTTGTTAACACCACCTCTTGACGAAAGTCACCGTCTAGATCGAAACTCCCCAATAATCTTGGTTGGCGGGGTGGTGGTTGACAGAAACCCAAATAATTCTCCATCTTTTTAAATTTGTATCTTTTTTTATTTATAAAATTTCAAAAATCATTTTTATTTTTAAAAATGACACACCAACTCGTGACAAAAAGGGTAATGCTAGGACTAAACTGGTAAAAACCAAAATATTAAGGATAAAAATAAAAATAAAAAATATATTCGGATAAAAAAAATATTAGGATAAAAATAATAAAAACACCAAGAAGCGCGGATCAAAAGTGTATTTTTTTTCCTTTTTAATAGTAATTGAATAAATTTTATTTGGACTTTTTGCTCTTTAAAGGAGCAGATCATGATCGGAAGAATCTTTCAATCTTCAAGGAGAATTAAGATGTATGAATGTTAATTTTAAACTAAAGGAGAAGACAAAGGAAGAGAGAGGGGAAGAAGTTGATCAAATTATAAGCAAAAAAGTAAACCTAAAAAATTTGTGTAAAAGCTGAAATAGCCCATGGCGAAAGGTAGTGATAAATCTGCCTTTGGATTCTATCTTCAAGGCATCTCAATACTAAAGTTTCACACATAGAAGCCCCTGGCTTCGTATCAGCTCATAGCAATGTCCCGCAAGCATCAGCCTAGACATATATCGCATGCCGAGTCAATATTTCGTATTCTTCGTTGATTTTTTTAATATATATATATATATATATATATAAAGCATCACCGCCCTAGCCTATGATTCCTATGGCAACACTTTAAGTCGAGTTAAGATAACCATCGACGTGCATTTTCGACATTATTCTCGCATCAACAAAACCAGTCTTATTATCGGCACATGAATTTAGTTGTAGTGGTGTAAATGGCCATTTTACATGGCAATTTTTCACTGAAGAATAAAGAGCCCCCAAAATGCTTTGTCATTTAAATTTTGTTTTTTTTTTAAAAAGAGCCGCGAGTCATTTACATAAATCTCGAGAGAGGTCTGCAGAAACCTAAAGTTTCGTAATCAAGATAACAACAAAATCTATAAACACTCTTATAAATTATTTAACGTGCATATTGTTATCATTAATTAGTTCATCCTATAAAGTGCACCTTTTTTAGGATGCATCTTACCGAGAGTACTCGAGACCTCACACTCAGACTAAGAGTTTGCTTGGATTGCGGATTCTGGATGGTAATGAAGGAGGGAGTTATGGAAGGTTAATAACTATAAAAAAAAAATTACACAATAATCCTTTTATAATCCACCCTTCCATAATTAATCATATATAACCCGCGATCCGATCCAATCCAAACAAGCAGTAAGCCAATAATGGAGGTTTTATTTGTCTTGTAGGATCTCCTTAATTTCCGTTCCTGGTTCCGATAAAACAAACTAGTGTAACTTTGTTTCAATCCAATCCTCTGTAAAAATTTCATCTCATTTCGGGCCCTACAAGTTCGTCATTTGCCCATTGTCTTTCTCCAATTGTTGTTTCTCTCTCTCTCTCTCTCTCTCTCTACTGGTATTTGCGTCTGTCTGTCTTTCATGAAAAGCTTTCGTGCTTATGGAATTGAATCTGGAATTAACGCCGCAAACTACGTGTATGCCTAGCGAATGGAATAACATTGCATGTACGTAATTTTTTCTGAACTTGTCCAAAATTCGTCGTCTCTATCAATCGATATTTCAATAGTAGGAAAGAAGTTGGACGATGCCAGTCACATTTAGAATTGGGTGGGTCTAGGCATGTCAATGGAGTCTTGAAGCATATTGGCAATCAAGAGTCCCAGGGAAATTGAGATGGTTCAAAATAATTTTGGGGCTAGCTGAAATTCAACCTATTCTATACAGTTCTGTATTTAGATAATAAATTATTCTCTTCATCTTTTCTATTATTATTATTTTTCATTGCCACCACATATATCCTCCATCTATTGACTGAAACTAATCACGTAATAGATATCATTAGTTCATTATTAACTGAACCTAATCATATTAGACTATCGACTTCTCCCTAACCACGAGATACTATCAGCAACCCTAAATCCAACCCTTCACTACAAATAATCTTTTATCTCGGTACCCCTCATTGCAAACATAATTCATCCACCACACGTTCAATTTATCTTTATGCCACACCCTTGTGGTTGTCTTGTCTTTTTTATTTACGGCTACTTTTTGGATTTACTATTAGAATTAGTTTATTTCCACGACATGGGAAAATCCAAAATTTCTCTTAGTTGGATATTGACCATATTAAAATTCACTTATTACTTACGTCTATGTCACTTAGTAAGCTATTGTTGATACTATTATTATTTTATGCTCTTCAGAGTATGTTTAACAACATCTAATTTTTGCCTATTACTTTCAAATTTAGTATACAGGAAAATTAAGGGGTAGAAAAAGTAAAATAATTTTTTTTTTACTGAGTTCATCTCCACTCTTTTCATTTTCTCAATCAATTCTTTCCTTAACTAATTAATAAAAGTAATTCCACAATTATTTTCAGTTTCTAGACTAAATTGCCCCTGGATTATGAACTTCTTCAAATCTGCCAAAACTATGCCCAAAATTCATGCCTTCTATCTCCCCAGTTAATCGAAATTGCTCCCGGAAAATCTTTTCCCGATCTCTGCAGCTTTTCCCTCGGACAAATTTAATTATTTCCTAACAACTTATCCTCTTCAAAATTTAGATTCTCATACATATATTCATCTACACAAATGCTACTAATAGCATTGCATGTACAATTTGTTTCTCCCATCCTTAGAATAGTGGATGATTGTTTTTGGAAGAAGAAAAAAATGCTTTAACTCTTTTTTTAGATTCAATAGATAATTTCTCTAGATTATTTTCTGGAAAGACAGAGGATTATAGAGAAAAATGAAAGAAAATCAAGGAATAAACTTGAAAAGCAGCATAACTTATGTATGCGATATATGGGATGAGAACCGAGAAAAAAGGATAATGGGACCCGACACTCTGGTTAGAATCCAGTGATGTCAATTAACTAGGGGTAATTATGTCCAATAACCAAAAAAATTGTGGAAATAGCCAATTTAATTGTGGAAATAGACCCACCCCTTAATAAATTTTATCAGACTACCTTAGTTTCTGAATCATACATGCCGGGTTGGACTCCATTAGTCGTTCGATATTTTAATTCTATCTGAGAAGGTGCAATTCGACCTATTTCTCAAGATTGTTTTTCATATTTTTTGCAAAATGAAAAAGGTAATTTGATGCCAAAAGTTAGTTTAACTATATAAATATATATATATATATATATATTCATTACATATATTCATTTCCAGTTTAATACTATTGTCATCCCTACTGCCTGATTCCCACTTGTTTCTCTACTTTGATTGAGCATTCTTTATTTTCTTTTCTGAAAGTGATTAGTTATTATCCAAGCAAAAAAAAAAAAGGGTGATTGGTTATTATACTATTGATGATGGGCCACTTTTATATCACTTATATAATCAGCTGTCATCATCATATTATATCTCCAAGCAAAACATATTGCTCTCCCAATTCAAAAAATAGTAAACCTCCGACTAATGGGCTAGGTACTAAGAAATGGGGTGTGCTACATGCTCTTACCTAAAAACATAGAGGTTTAAAATTTGATTTTCATCAACTAAATTTACACGTGTCATTTTATTTAAATTTCCTTTTATTTCTTTAAACTAAATTAATAACTTTTTTTTGTAAACGAAAAAGGAAAAATAAAAGGGACGGGATAGATACACTTTGATGAATGTTTGTTAAATTCCACTAACTACACACATTCCTATTTACGAGAAATAAATTTGAAACATTTTGACTTATAAATAAGAATGTGCTGTGCATCACTACATTATACCTCTTCTATTATTCTTTTGGCATTTTCATCTGTGTAACTAAAGAGTTTTTACGGCCAATTTAAATATATAAACTCAGCTCTACCTTAGGAGGTTTACAAACTTTTTCCTCCATTTCAAGAAGTTCAGTCTTCTCACTCAAAAAATCCTTTTGGTGTACACCTATTCTATGGACGTCCAATGAACTCCAAATAATTGAAATTCAACTTAGGACGAAAGTCCAATGAGTCACAAATAATTGAAATTTAATCTTCAATTTCACGAGAATTTAATTCTTCTCACTCAAAAAATCTTTTTTGGTGTACACCACCCATTATGCAAAAATCCAATGAGCCCCAAATAATTGAAATTCGACTTTGGACGGTCAATAATTAATGGGTACATAAAACTTCCTAATCGTGAATCTTCTTTAGTCATAACACTCTAATCTAAAATTTTACTTAAGGGGATGAGGTATCGAACTATCTGAACTAATTCATTATGATTTTTAATTTCGCAAGAAATTAACTCCAAGAAACCCAGAACAACTTAAAATTTTCTCATACTGGATTCATTGGGTTGCTCATATAATTCCCTAGGCTTATAATGTTTAGAGGATCTTACAACAGTTAGACATCTCTCTTGATGACTCTATAGATCAACTTCCCATTATTATGAGAAGATTATTGTGTATGAGTCACACCTACTAAGTATTATTCCGTACTCATCAACTCATAATTCGTAAGCATGGTTAAGTACTAAGGCAATAGGCAAAGGCTTACGAACAAGAGACTCATGAACTAAATTGCGCCAAATATGTCTTACCAAATCAAGAGGAATTCCTCCCTCTTTTACCACTCTAATATAATATAAAATTCCGATAATATATTTATTCCCTTGCAAAATATAATTACTTTTAAAGGTTATACATGTTTTTTTCTCTAGTTATAATCCATCCAACTTACCCAAATCTGAAGCAATGATATTTATGGTTAGGATTCATATGTATCTTTTTTTTTCTTGTATGACTAAAGTTGTTGAGTTTTAAAGATTGAAGAAAGAGCAGCACTCCTTGATTAAGTTTCCACATTGATCAAAATATCATCTTAGAATTTGAGTGATTCTTCTTGCTCAAAATAATATGCGCATGCTTTAACTTGATCTTAAAATAAAAATTAATTAACACCAAAATGAAAATATGATATCGGTCTTGACTATTTTTCACACGCTGATTGAATATTATTGTGTCAAATTTGAAATTGTTCATTCTGAAATATCATTGCTCGTATGAAGCAAGTGTGTTTTATAAGAAACTGTTTAATGATTATAACAAATGATATAAATGTATAAAACATGCAATACAACATAAATGATATAAACCCTAAGACAATTAATCATCATATTGTTTATACTCATTTTTCGCACTTCGCGGTAAATGGGTCCTAGACATATAAAGCCTATGAGACCAGCCCAACTAGGAGTGGCCCATGATCGAAGTCCGTGATGAAACCGATCCAAATTCGCGGCAACATCCGACCCGGACTGCCATGAAATGGATGGCTTCTCATGGAGGGAAATCATGAATTATATCAAAGCATAGGTGAGAACTAACGTAGAAGAATTATTGGGCACATACGAATATTGAGTGAGCATCAAGGAATTTCCATCCGAATTCAATCTTAAGATAGAAGAAGAATATTCCAAAGAGCCCAGGATGGTAGCGAATTCCCATGTAAGAAGGCGTCCACATATTGCTAAAGTGGAGAAGATTGCATGCATGATGCGTCCATGGAGCCAAATTGGAAGCAAAGGAAACATATATGGCAATAGATGGAATATTGCATTGTTGAAGATTATATGGGCACGCTGCATATGGACTTTCCCTCTTATTTTGTTTTCCTTCCATAGTCTTTAGCTTTGCTCAATCACGAATAATGGAGAATTATTCTCCAAGTATTATCTAGATGTTTTTTTATTTCATTAGTCTAGTGTTTTAGGAAATAAGTGGATGATATTTCTCACATAGTCTAGGGTTAGCTAATTACTAAGTTTAATCGTGTATTTCCCAGTTTCGGTGTCTTGGGCGACACTCATATTTTTTCCTGATCGGAAAAAAGGGCCAAGCGAGGACCCCGAGGCACCCATTTGTCAGGCGAATCGTCAACACCCGAGGTCAGGCCTAGCTAGTCCCAGGGGTTCTCAAGAATATATAGCACTTTTCAAACCGCTCTTCGAAAATTATCTTCGCCTCACGAGTGGTTCCCGATTGGAAAAAAAAAGTCCCTTCCGGCGAGGTTATCCAGCCGACGGCTCATCAGGTGAAACGTTAACACCCGAGGTTAGAGCCAATCGGTCTTGGTGACCTAAGGACCATGGAGGACATTTCAGATTAGACTGTACAAATTATTTAGGCTTCCCGAATAGCTCCGGAAGGGTCCCAAATGCTAAACGGCAGACCTTCGGGATCCGATTTCAACAAACAGAGGACACAATGGGTTCTGGATACCTCGAGACATTGGAAATAGTTAACGAAGCCCTGACCGTAGGTTCCATGGCCATCTTCTTATTGCCATTTGTACCTAGGTCCGCAGAGTCGACGGTTTCGCCCCAACAACAAAGCATATCAAAATGACCGGCCCAGAACATTGAAACGCGGGGAGTCGACAGAAACAGTTCACTTCGTTCAGATCGCTCGGATCGAGAAAAAGCGACTCCCGAGCCTTCGGGCCCTAAAGTTATCGGTCTAAGCAAAACACATCAATATTAGGCTCGTTGAAATTCTCTCATCACCTATATCGACAATGCGCCGTCCATTCGGGTCACAAAAATCAAATGCACAACCGACCGAGACCCGAACCTCCTCAACTCCCCAAGCTCACCCGTGGGGCCCACGGCCCTAGCCATGGCCAACCCCACCTCTTTCTTCCTCTCTTTTTTTTCTTTTCCTCAATTCATTGAGGCTTGTTCCATATCAAGAGCACCAAAGACCCCTTCACATCCATCTCTTCTCCTTTCTCCGTGAAAAATGGATCTAGCTCCCCCTTCCCTCTGTTGAATTCGGTAACCACCTTCCTCTCTTTCAGTCTTCACTTTTGATTTTTCTTCATTTGGTGGAAACATACAAAATGAAAATGCAAGCAAGATCATTACCACTTTCTAGAACTCATCCTTTCTCTAAACCTCAAATTCTCTCAACTTCATCTTAACTCTCTATCTCCCCGTTAATCCCCTTCATCTCGACAGTAGCTCCAATAGCCCTTTCCCATGGCTAAAACTAGCTTTGCTTTGCCAGGAAACCGCTCGGTTTCCCGACGACCGCCTCCCAACCCCATCCGAATTCAAAATGAACTTCATATCTCAAATGTATTTGACGTCTCGAGTCCATTGGTGACATTAGTTTCTCCATTTGAAGCCTTCAAGACAACGAACTAGCACTGTCTAGCCAAGCCCCCTCCAAGCTTTTCTTATTTTCCGGCAAGTTTCTTTCTTCTACGACTAAGGCAAGTCATGCCTACATTCTTTAACAAGCCACCTATGGCCCTACCTCTCTCCTGTGACAAGGAGATCATGGTCCGAGAGCTTTCCACCATGCATAGCCACCTCTCGGTCCTTCTTTTTCTCTCGGGTTTCTCTCGAGTCCCCCTTGCTGCGAGATAACCCGCTGCACCAACAGACCAGCGCCAGACTCCCCCGCACCCACGACCCCCTGTGTCCAGGACCTCCAAGCTACCATGAGCCACCGTTCGCAGCTGTGCATAGCCTCTCTTTCAACTTCCTCTAGCCGCGCCTCAACCGGGCCTCCCACAGGTCGCCCGACCCTTTTGCACCTCCATCGAGCCATCAACCCTCTTCTTACACCTCGAGACATAAGTATAACCCTCTCGACCCTTAGAGGAGATAGGACTTTAAGTTTATCACACTTGTAGGGAGATAAGGCGAAGATCGGAGCCGAGGAGTTCATTCAAACTCAATTTGAGTCAAGAGGGGTCTTGGCCCTATCCAAATGGGTTCGGTCCAGCCTCTACTGACCTAACTCGAGTCCAAAATGAACTCTTGATCCAATCCGACTCTATTTTCATATTTATTGTGTTTACAACTTACATCGTTTTCCGTACCGGTACCATTTTATCGATTCTCGTTTAATATCGTGTTATCCATGTATTTATGTGTATGTGGTATGCGAAACAAATCAAAGAGATTACCTCGAACCCAATTTGGGTAGGAGAGGCCTCAACCATACCCGTAAGGGAATGGCTGAGACCTCTCCCACCCGATTCGGGTCCGCGACTTTACCTTCGATTTCGTTTCGTTTATATTTCGTGTTCTTGTGTGTTCCTCATTCTCATGGCCGTATCGACCTCATCTATATTTGTTTAATATCGTGTTTGATGGGTGGTGCATGCAAGAAACGGTTCGAATCGGGATATGGAGACCGTTTTTTACCTAAGTCGGGTCATGGGGCCTCTGTGTCATACCCTTTGAGGTGTGGCCGAAAGCCTCTTGGTCTATCTCGAGTCAAGTGGCAGCCTCCCCTCTTCGATTAGACCCTATTTTCTCGACTTTTTTTTTTATGTAATTCCGTTTTCCGTGTCGACACCGATTTAATCATTAATTGCTCATTTTAACATCTTACATATGAAATTTGCATGGACTTGGGTCATGAGGATCATCACGAATCTACTAGGCCCAAGGGGTTCTCGGCCATCCTTGACCGAGCCTCCTTGGTTTGTGAGGATCCATTACGGTCTTCGTGTCACGAGTCGTTTTAAAAAATTGAGACGAATGAGGATTGAAATTCCAATTAGATGGTTCATCGATAACCGATTTGATGATTCGAAACCCACAAATCCAAAAGCATCAGGAGATTCATTTAATTTAATTAATCTCACATGCGTAGCAAATCGGCATGACTCACTCGGCTAATTAACCCGTTCGACTTTTAAATGAATCACATGAACCGGCTAGTAATCTGTAATCGCGTCGACAAATCATGAATTAGTAATCGCGTCCTTCTAAAAACCATAATTTTTAATAAACTACTGAGATGTGTGATTTGCATAGCATGGATATCTTAGAAAGACTCACGTGTCTTGACTCGAAATCGAGCCCGATTTGAGGCGATTCGAGTCGGGATACGGGAGTTATTTTTAGACCACTTTCAGGCTGATTGACCATCCTTTGGCTCCCTAAGGGCCCATGCGGCCCAGGAAGATTCAGGGGGTCGGTTGGCACAGGCTACTAGCCTCGACCGCTCGCACCACATAATCTTTGTCTTTTTTTCACAAAATTATTTTTTCGACTCAAGGGCATGACGATCAGTTTATGATTTACCGAAAACCCTAGGGTTAGAGTGTTCGAAACACTTCAAGCCATAGTTAAAGAAAGGCAACCCGTGGAGACTCTGGTCTTATCTGCATAGCTCTATTCATCCGACCAAAGTGTTTCTATTATTCTAACATAGATTTGGACGCTTAGGAATGTGGATTAGAGACGCAAGCAGGGAAGGCCAGTGAAAGGCTCCCTAGTTCCTTTGGGATCGAGAGTCGGGGTCTTGGCGCCCTCGTAGTGTTTAGCATTCCCACCTTTCTAAGTTTGTGTTTAGATTGGATTAAAACACGAAAACAGATTAACTTTGAATTCAACATAATCAAATATGGGAAAAACCTTGGATTTTAGGATTCTGGCAAAACACACTCCGTTCATAATCTATTAATCTTTCAGTATCATAAAACAGATAAACTTAAAACCCCATACACCCAGGGCTTGACGACATATATCATAAGTAAAGTTGGACAAATTAACTTATTCAGTATTTCTTTTTGAAATTTCTCTTATAAATTTGTTTTATACATTTTCATACTCAATTTCGTATATTTTAATTTCATATATGATCAATTAATTTTTTTTCAAAGTAAGTTATATAATAACATCCAATTAAATATTTTTTGTTATATAATTATAAATTGACAATCTTAACCCTACTAACTACGACCCTATTTAATGTAAAGTGGATATGGATTATGATATTATACCACGTGTAATAGCCTTCAATTTGCTTGTAATTAAATATACTAGTTAGTAAGTGAAATAAAAGCAGAGCAAGTCAAAATTTTTGTGCATTTGCATGAGCAAAAAGCCAGTCCACACATTGAATAAGGATAATAATAGAAAGATAGTAAAATATATATTAATGATTTTCTATAATTCAAACGGAATAATTGTTGTGCGATTGTCCAACGGTAATGAAAGAAAATTTGTTCTATAAAACGGTAATGTAACCATTGATTTTCTCTCTTTATATAGTGAAGTAACGTTTCACGTGTCATTGCACTGTAACTCTTACGAGGATTTACTATGTGGATGACAGTGAAATTTGCACTTTATTCTTATATATTCAATAATTTAATCAGGGGACGAAACTTGGTTTAAGTCTTTTTGCTGTCAGAAATTCGACAGAAAGATCAAACAGTGCGTGTGGAAGAAAGCGTTATTACTTGTTTATTCCCAAATGGAAAACCAAAAATATGATACCCAAAAATAAACCCAAAAAAAAGAAAAATATTATAAAAAAGAATAAACCATTTCATTATTATGCCAAAAACAAAATGGTGAAAAAGCGATATAATGAGTTAGAATATTTACTCTAATCGAACACATAGCATTCAAGCTATGCAATTGTCGACTCAGTGATGTAAATCTCAGTTCCATTACACAAAAGTAAGAAAATGAGATCCTCCCTCTTTTTTTTTCTTTTTCTTTTTTTGGAAAAACAAATCAACTCAATCAAAATCGACAAAATGCCTTATGCTTTTTGCCTTCGTGCCTTTGGTATCTGATTCTTGTGGGCATGAACGAATCGCTCCCAAAATAATGTTCCTTTCCTCATTGTATTCTCTCTTTTCACTTTGATTATCTGTTTTTTCCTCTCACTTTTGATGTTTCCTTTTCCACCTTTTAATGAGGTAAGTAGGGACGGGACCATTTCGTTTTCATGAGCTTTTCTGAACTTTTTCCAATTATCAAGATGACAAAAGAGAACTGGCCGGACGGCCTTTAATTTGCATTGATTGAGCGGAAAGTTCTCATGTCTATGAACCAGACGTTCATGAACTCCTCATGGTCGTTGGATCGTAATAATCCAATGGCTCCTGGGGGAATTCATGAATGGTCCAGCCCAGTTCATGAAGCCTAGAATTTCCCTTGATGCAGGACATCAATAACTGATCTCGCAGTGTATCATTCTCAAATAAATTATATCTCAAACCATCAATAGATTGATGAAATGAATTCAAAATTCATCAATAAAGTTTCAAATGTGACACACTGGTGACAACTTTATATCCCTCACAAATCCGTCGCAATTGCATTACGAACTTCTTCCATTATTCTGTCACTAATTGTGATAGATTGGTCCCTCACGATATGCCTCGTTTTTTCTTTTTTTCTTTTTTTCTTTTTTCCTTTTTTTTTAAATTTAGGTTTCCTCATCATCTCAGCAAACATGAAACGCATTTGGATTAATGATTCAACTTGGAAAGAATATGTAGTCTCCGTGCATAGTACTCTTATTCCAGGGTCGTCGTCAACTTATATAGTTATTCACATTAACATTTCCAAGTCGTTCAAGCAATTTATATATTATACGAATCATGTGACATGATTCTCTAATATTATGATAAAAGATATTAGTAATGTAAGCTAAAAGCTCCATGACAGTCGACTCATCTCTTTTGTCAATTGACATGCAACATGAGCTAATACGACCCAAAGCTCAAACGAGGTGAAATTAACTGGCCCAGACAACTTGAATCTACTAATAATTGATGTCAACTCAAAGAATGAACGAACGAACTTATAGAAAAAGGACAAGCATATTATCTCTCTCGTGTTAGCACTTAGCTCCAATTTGGTGAAGTTAATTAGGGACTCGTTTTGCTTCTCTTTTGTCTTCTTTTCTTATTTATTACGAGGGCTATTTGGAATTATCGGACTAATCCACGTGGCCCATATGAACATCTCGCTCACCAATGAAATTTTAAGTAAATCTGAATACACAAGTTGTGCAGGTAATTCAATAGGCATAATCTCTCATATTATTTATGTTGACTAAAAAATTCACACTATTCAACGACTGGACCAGTCCTATTTGATTGGGTTCTCTCGTAAGAGATTATTAATTTTATTTAGCTGTTAATAATATTTAAGTAGACAGGATAAATCGATTTTATTCGGCTCGATTATATGGCTAAAGGTGGCCTTGGTAGTCTGGCAGTTTGTGTGGCATATATATTTTTTTCTAAATAAGTAAAAAAAGATTAAGAATATAAAAATACCTAAAGGGATAAACAAAACTAATTGCTTTGTCAAATTAAAAATAGAAAAATTTCACGTGATATTAAAGAGTTAAATTAAAAAGAAACGAATCTCATAAAGAAAAATAAATGGTTCTAAAATTCATACCAATAAGAATTGGATATTTTAATTTTATAACTGTACTCCCATTCTCGAAACCTCATGAATTAAAATCTAGTGGATCATTATACCAGCTTCAAAAATAGTAAATGAACTAAATAGACCCTAATCTCATACGTGAAAAATAACTCCCTATTATCCTATTCGTAATCTAGTCATTTTCCAATTTAACTTTAGACTTTTTCTATGCATATTAAGGGACCATCAATCAAAAAATTAAGTAGCCATCTGTAGTGCTTCACAGCCCGTATGATCACCCTATTGAAAGAGTGAAAGAAAGAGAGAGGGACTGTTAAAGTTTCGTTAATTTAGAATTTATTATATAGCAATGAGCATGTAATATTTAAGCATTCTATTGGTTTGCTCGGCTTTAATTCATTGAAGTTGTATTTTAACGTAACAGACATGTGTTTTGGGCTAAGAGATGTATATATATGCTGAGATGAAAGAAGTTACAAATCAATACACGTATCATTTCTTTAATAGACCGTGTCTATTCGATGGAGGATCTGTAACATTGTGTTTGGGAGTTTTTAGGGGCAGGAGAAGAGAGGAGAGGAGAGCGAAGGAAATGGGAGGGAGGGAGGGGAGAGGAGAGGAAATGGAAGGATAATATATATCTTGTGTGGGAGATTTTATGGAGGGAGAGGAATGGAGATGAGAGTTAATGAAACCAAAGTATATTATAAGACAATTATACTTTCATTAATTTTAAGTTATATTATTTACTTATAATTTTTTTTGGTAAGATTATATTTACTTATAATTTAATTATATTAAAGGCCACTTTACATTTAACAGTAGTATAAAGTTATTGTTATATATATATAATAGTAGTGTATATACATTATAACGGTAGTATATACATATACTATTACTGTCATATATACAAACTCTAATAAATAACAGTAGTATAAAGTTAAAAAAAGATTACTGTAAAAAGAGTTGTGCAAAGAAGAGAGTAGTAGCAAATAGCACATGAGTTCATCCAAATTCTTTCAATTTGGAGGATTAAAAAAATTTTAATAATAAAGAATAATGAAGAGAGAGTATTTCCCTCCAAATTCATTATTCTCCCCTCTCTCTTCCTCAAAAAAGGGACGACCGACCGGTGTAAAGCAATTGGGAAGGGTGCCCCATGGCAGCATATATAATTTTCCTCTATGCTAGTATAGGCATAGCTGGTCAATGGTGAAATATAAAGGCCCTGGTCGGTTGCCGGCCCCATGGGATTTGGCCTAGTAGACCATTGGCTATATGTGTAGGTTCAGTTGAAATCTTCCCATCACCCAAGGCAGCAAATAGAATAAAATAGATCAGAGAAGAGACAAGAAAACGTTCAATTTATACAACCCAACAACAAGCAAAACAATTTGGGCATTATTATACTCCAAATTAAGCAAGCCATGGAAAACTAGAAATATTCATCCAAGAAAAAAAAGGGAAAAAGAAAACTAGAAATGGCAGATGACAAAGCCTATAAAAAACGTCTATCGCGAACATCACCATCTATCTTCTTAATTTATATCATCGCCATTTTATTTTCTTAATTAGTATCATTTTTAAGTTCATTAAACTCTAAAAAGACACTGAACGTGGCAGATAGAGGAAGTGGCGGGAAGAAGAAGAAACCCACACGTAAACAATAAAGTTATAAGGTTGTACGTTTTTCCTTCCCGGTTTGTATTAATTGGTCGGATATAGGACGATATGTAGAATTATTAGACAGTAGTCAGGCCATATATGCATGTTTCTTCTTCTCAATGGCTATCGACAAATTAAGGTCACTTGTAACTTAGATGGGATGTCAGATCTCATCCATTCTTGGGCAATGCCTGGACCGCGATATATATAATTCCCATTGCATATACCATATGCTTTCAGTATGTATTGGGCTTGTAACATCACACATATATACACGCTAATGGAATATAATCATAGAGTTATTAAGGTTAGAACTTGCACCATAATTACCTTGTAGTCTGACATGAATTTGCAATGGAACAAATATATCCAGAAATATCTTTTGTATATATATACATATGTATAAAACAAATCAGGTAGGCTGTCCGTGAATGCATGAATTGCCTTATCATTTACATGTACGTTGCAGTGCTGAAATGTTTGGACGTCGGTTTATTTACATTATAATATTTGGTCCATTTAACTTGAAATTTCCTATGTTAACAAAATAAAGCACACAACCCACTGAAAATATAACACCAACTAAATTTATGATGAAAATAATATTAGAAATAAAAGAAATTTTTTTTTAAAGATTGAGAAATGATACACGAAAAACGTAGTGGCTACGATCTCAACGAGTTGACGAAGATGGGACATGAAAAATTTTACATTAACATAAAATTGGAAAAAAGAACAAGGGAAGTAAAGAAATCAACGTGTTCTTCAATTTTTTGCATTTTTGGTAAGCTAGGCAATGAGCGGGTGCGAGCATAAGAGAAAAGGTCGGGCTGTTTATTTTTTTTCTTTTTACAAATTACACAATCTATTTTTTAGTTTATATCACCTAACGATATACATATATATAAGGAAAGAAATTTAGTTCCTTTTCTTATTCCATGAAGATCAAAATATAATATACTAAGGTGAGTTGATTCAAGTGGTTCGACGCTCATTCTTTTTAACTAAGATCTTGAATTCGAGTATTATAAATGGAGAAAATACACGTTGAGAGGACTTCAACTCTTAGAAGACCCCGGGCTCAAATTGATTTAGTCAGGGCCTTTGGCCTTTCGAATAATAGGGTGCACACCGAAAAAGAAAGAGATCAAAATATATAATATAATAAATTATATTATTAACAAAAATTTTAAAAATAATACTTGCAAGAACATGAAAACTGTCCCTCAAAATGCTTAAAAGGATGCAAGTTTATATACTCCTCCATATAGTAAGGAGCTGCCACCGTAATCTTTTTTTCTTTGGGGATTGTTAACTCGTCATTCAAAGACTTTTCCTATATTTGATCAATCAGTGTAATTCACGTACCTTATATAATTTATCCTCTATAATTCCATTAATTTATATAATTAGATTAGTCGGGGCTCGTTGGGCTTTCGGATATCATGGTACATACCAAATTTTTTTTACATTAATGATGAGGTAATCCCATATGTATTTACTATTACTTTACAAGAGAACAAATACTATTATTGATGATTTAAATATACACAAACTACTGAAACATTTTCTAGATTTGTTTTAACTAAAATATGATATGAATAGGTAGATAATATATATTTCCTGGTTCAGCGGAAACAAGCAAATAATAAAAGAGATGTAATGTGTTGTTCTAAGAATGGAGAAATGGGCAAAAGTGTGGGCCATTTTCGTATTAGGGAATGCCCTCTTTACAATGGAAATTATATATAACAATAGACATATGTATGTGAGTGTGTATAATAATATATCCACACGAGGAGAAAATCTACAAACCTCCAATTGCCAGTTGGGGGTAGGCTCCTATCCTTACTAGGTAGGGCATAGTTTTGTTTGCCTCCATAGGTTAAAGTACAAAAACCTAGCCAAATTTTTCTTGTTTGTCATATAAATGACATCAACAGATCCGACCAGGATCTTTGAACTGTACATTTTTCTGGTGAGGAAGAATGTAAAGACTTTAAAATATAAGAAAATTGCTCTGGAACTTCTACGGTGACACGGTGTTCCCCCACATTAGATGGGTGTAGGTCCCATAAGGCACAGTGGCATCCGACTGGGGGGCAGTGTCGCCCCCACCCAATTTCATGTCATTATAGTATGAGCATCCCGACTCGAAAATTAAGGAGTTCAAATTTCGATTCTCATTCGTGTCCTTTAATTTTTCTTTCCATATCCTTACTAGGATGATGGACATCCATTACAACTAAAATGAAACATGATTTTAGAATATCCAACTAACATATGATCTAGAAGCAATTTGTTTTCTACGAAGGAACTTCTCCTTTTATGCAACGTGAATATCATGTCATTTTTTCGTTGATTTGATGTCAATTTACATAACTATATATAATCTGTAGTTCAACAAACAAGGCAACTGGTACGAAATGTAAATTAAATAAGATATTTGATAAGAGAATAATGAGGTGTAATCCAATTGGTAACGTGCCAGTGTTTCAAGCATTAGGTCAACGGTTCAAGTCTCCTTGGCGACTTAGGAACAAATAGGGGAGAATGCCCACTTATTTATTGTCGAACCCGCTTGTGGTAGTAGTACTCTGTTATAGATCACTTGCGGATGGGTGATGTTTCTCTGACACCTCATTAACCCGTTTCTGCTTTAGACTTGATCATTTCCCGGGCTTTGTTTGGATAGAGAGATTCACAGAAAATTGATAAGTCCATTTGGATCGGGGAATTCTTTCGTCTGATGGAAAATATTGTCCTCTTTATCATCGATTCATTTTTCTTTACGGTTTCAAATGGGGAACATGGAGAAGGATCAAATCCCATCCCTCCATTTCCCTCCAAATTCAAACAGGTCGCATTCTCTTATGGGCTTTATATTTAACCGAGGAGAGGAGTAACAGTCTCCCAAGTAACTTGGAATGGGTAAAAAAAGAAAAACCTACATCTCCCTCCCCTCCTATCTTTCCCTAGAGCCACTCGCCCCATCCTCTACTCACCCCCTTTTTTGTTTCTTTAATAAAAAAATAAAAATAAAAATTGCCTTCTTCCCTTTATATGATCCCTTCTTTCAAGGGCATCTAAATTTCTTGTCCCCATAAACTCTTTACCTTTTTCACTTTTCACATCTTTTAACCCGCTGGTCCTCCGAGGATTCACCGGCTCTCTCAGGAGTCGTCCGCTGATATGTATACCGTCAAATCAACTTCTTTTATTGATCCTTCTAAGGAATTTGTCATTGGACAAATATATCGTCATATCAAATCAACTTCGTACAGTGCGATTTGTATGCAAGCGATCAGTTGTTACCTCGTCAAAGGGGTTAGATTACTCTCAGACCACACTTGCTATATGTATTATGCACCTTGATGCAGATATATATAATAACTTGCGACATCATCCAAAGTACGAACGACACCGGGTGTTCCCGAACAGCAACCCTAACCGGGATGAGAACAGGGATAAAGGGCTCTGAATCTTGAAGCAAGAGGAATAGGGACGGGGGATCAACTCAACACCCCCTCACAATCATTCACAAATCTCCACAAGACACTTTTGGGCCCACGGCTAAGGCCACTAATACGACCAACTCTTCTATTTTGTCTCTTATTTACGGGTCCCCCCACGTTTCCCTTTGCAAAACAGCTAGCATGCCATGAACAAAAGCTGGAATGATCATCCCCAGGAAAAAAAAAAAAACCTTTTTCCGTGTTATTGTTTTCTTTTTCAATATGAAATGATTTGTTTTAGTCTCAATCAACCAATGTGAACGCATTAAGTAATATTATATATAGAGGGAAAAATGCAAGCCAAGGTACACACAGCTCTTCATGTATTCGGTAGAGTCATCTAAGAGCACACAAGTGTTGGTATGACAATAACAAAACAGGACGCCTGCATAATTAATTAGCTATGACATTTCCATATTTGCTTCGTTCTCCCATTTCCACGGAGCATTCGAGGTGTCGACTCACGGAGATGCTGCTTGCTGAGAGCTTGAGCTAATATGCTGATCTGCTGGGAAACCGAAGTCCTTGAACAGCCCCTGCAAGGGGCAGAATCAAAGAGCTGATTATAATACACTCGAGAAGAGGGGCTTCTGTATATTCATTCACCACCCGCACTCGCCCTCATGCTAAAACCAAGGGGCTTAGGGGTTTAATTCTCATCAATGGAGATTTTCATGCCCCGTTTTTCCTGCTTTCCCTCCTTTTTACTTGTCTACGTGGCCTCCCTTCTAAGACGGATTATAGAGCAATTAGGTGTAGCAGTGGCCTACTTCCAGACTTTTGATAAAGATTCTACAAAAGAAATCTCCCCCAACTTGCTCTCTCTTTCTCCTTCCTCTTAGCAACAGAACATTGGGCAAAGATACTGTCTGACTAATTATTTGCTCAAATGTGGACTTTCTTCCCTTTTTGGTTTCCTCAATTTCCTCTCTCCTCGTTTTACGGCAAGCCCTTCGAATTTAATTTCACACAGATTCCAGAAACTGAAATAGGCCACGCGGATACAAAATTGCACAATGACGGCCATGACAAATGCATTATGTAATTTACTACGAATGAATAGGGCTATGTCATGTGGCTACCCAATTTCAAAATACATCCATTGGCAAGAGTTTAAGTTTTAAAATAAAAATAGAAGTGAACTCAAAGAGCATTGAGACATACCATCGCATCAACGATTGCATAAGCCACACAATAGTGCTCCTGGAATCAAGCAGGACACAGGCAGAAGTTCAGTTTTATGACAGTCGGACCCATTGAAAAGCTGATACATTTGCAGCTGCTAACTGTGATAATTTAATGCACCAAATAATCACGGACATTAATGTCTTTTCACATGAGTGCTGCACAATATTAATCATTTTCCGTCTGACAATGTTCTCAAGTTATGAGAGAGACATGACCCCCGGGAGGGGGGAGGAGGGGGGGAGCTGTGGGGAAGCCAAAAGCTCCATGCAAATGGCCGGTCACCTTCTCCAGACTTAATAGCAGTTCATGATTTGCAGAGAATTGTAAATCAAGATACTGGCAAGTGGTACCAGAACCAATTCAGTTCAAACTTATGCATTAATCGGGAGGGGAAGAAAATTGACTTGCCTGCATCATGTGCCACTCTTCAAATTCATCAAATATTTCAAGCCTTTCAATCCTAAGGAGAGCATCAAGGATGTTATTCAACCGACCAAAACTTATAATAGTAGCTCTCTGAATACAGTATCAGCTTTCAGAAAAATCAGAGGCAAAAGGATTGAAAACCATGACAGTATCGTGGGATACAATACACAGCACAAAAAAGCACCTCCAAATATTCTAAAAAGAAAATAAAAGTAGGAGGTTATATCCGTCCTAATTCTTAACATCCGAAAAAAAGTCAAAGTTACGCTTTTGCGGAAACACGGCATCAGCACAGATTATTTTCAGATTCCTGATCTTCTATTGTCAAAATAGAAGAATGCCTTTGAAGTGATTATTGCTTTACATCCACGAATAGTCTTTTTCAACATCCACCAAAAGGGCAGAAGCAATTCTCACAGCCCCCTCAAGAAACAACTACCTTGTGGATTATCATTTCACAAATGGTTCCCATGTAAAAGTGATTCTACGAAAAAATAATTCCTATCTAAAGTTGAGCAAGATCAGCACTGTCAGCGCAATCTTTGCCGCAGGTTTTTAGCACAAAGATTGTTCTATGTCTAATCAAAAGTCAAGACAAGTTATTACTGAAAATAATTCATCACTTGCTCAATTCATTTATTAAGAAAAAGTTTGATTCCTGATAACAAACAGCAAGTTTGATTCTCCATGACATCAAATCTACTTAAAGTAGAAGATTCCATAGACATTAAGGTCACAATTTAAAACTTTTATTCGTCTCGAGCAAGTAGCCTCATTGTCAAATTCAAACCGATGTACAGAGAACTTTAACTGACTACATCCAGTTCTTGCGTTTATTTAAAAATTGATCAGCTATCTGTGGAAAACAAATCTATGAATGAAGAGACAAGAAAACTTCCACTTAATCAATCTAAAATTTGATTTGACACATGTATAGTGGGGACATATTGCTGGAGATTATTTTTCGTCTTTCTTTTTGAGCATCTTCTTTGTATGTAGTCTTTGCACCTTCTCAGCATTTCTTAAAAAAGCAACAAAGTGCTACACAAAACCATCTAATCATCTCCATTAAAAAAAAAAATCATCTAATCATGCACCGATCTAATAATTCATTCTTCACAAGAGAGATGCATATCCATTTATCAGAAATCCCATATGCTGGTCGACAATATTGTACAAATTGGCCAATCTGTTTGAAGGTGCTCTACTAGTCTCTCATACTATTTTAGGTTGATGCTAAATAAGCCTTTTTCAGCTTACCAAAAATACACAATATTACATTATATTTAAAATGGGTAGGATATTATAATTTTGGGCTAGTGGGTTCATGCTTCTTATGTTCCATTTTCCTTTTTAATAAAGGGTATGAGTTATTCTGAAATTGTTCATTGCGCATGTATAAATGAGCGACTGCACTATTGCCAAGAAAGAAAACAAAAACAAAAATGAAAGACTTCCACAGCTTATGGACAACAAACCTGCGCCTTTCTTGGGCTTCAATGAAACTGCTGTAGACTTTCAGCATGTCCCACGCAGTGGCCCGCTAAATTCCAATATATGCAATCAAAAGAAAATTATTAATTTTAATAACACGGTACTGACTTCGGCCAATATCAATAATCCAGATGAGCTTCGACACGAGCTTCAACACAACCAGAAAACAATTGATCGACAAATTCAGCTTCCATGAAAAAATGTAAACTCTTAAGAGTAAAAAGGTCAAAATGCACTCTCCACTGAAAGTTCTTACTCAGACAACCGCAAGCTAAACAAATTGTATTCCAATATACTGCATCGAATTTAGGTCTTCTTAAACTTTATGACATCTCTAGCCACAGTACATGAATGGATATGATTAGATGTGGTAAGCGTATGCATCATGATCATGAAAGAGTTAAAGCATAATCAAAAGAAAAAAAAAAGATTAATATTAGAAAAGTCAAGTCATGCCATATATTCACCTGCCATCCCTGATCAAGAAAGAGTTTTTCCTTTGCTAATAAAGTTGGTGTAGCATATATACCAAGGAGAGCACAGCCTCTACTCTGCGATCAAAGAAGAGATCTTGGATATATTGACTTATAAAATCATAAGCTCATCAGGCAGACAGTTATGAAATCTTAATGTACTGTTTTCTGAAAACACAATTGTTTTCAGGAATATCTTTTATATTATCATTCCATTGTCATACCAAAAAAAAAAAACCAAATATACTAATTTGATCACTCTAGTGCAAAGTTTCATTGATTTCCCCTTGAAAAAGGTTGCCATGAAAACCATTATCCAATCTCAAATCAATAGTCAAACAGACAATATCACTTCTACAAGAATGAAATTGGACTTTCCTAGACCCAGAAGACTCAAGAAAAATGGGTGGGAAGCCACTGGGAGTGGGATAGTGGACTTCATGGAACATAAAAGGAGAGGCAAAGGAAGATGGAGAATAATATCAAGAACAGGGCAGAGAGCTAGAGTTCCACGAGCACAAAAGTTGACTGGGACCAATTATATTTTCTGAGTAAGGGTGATGAAGAATTTAGGTACAAAATAAAAGTGAAGCTGATGAATGCTCTGGGATGTCACAAATCATAGTCTCTAGTTCCAACTACGGTTTAAGGTGCGGTTCAACATGATGACACTCCAAGGAAAATGCTTTTTTTGCTTCTAGTAACTGCCTCCAAGGTATACCCAAAGTTTATAGATACCCCTCTATTATAGTCCCATACAACCTCTGATCTGTTCAGAAAATCTTTATGTTTCCATCTGAGGCATGTTAGGGTGAACCAAAGGTGAGAACTATGCTCAGGATATCTTTATGTTTGAACTGATGCATATCAGTTTAAATCAAAGGTAAGAACTATATTTTGATCTGTTGAAAATATCTTTAAGTTCCATCAGCCTCTACGATGAATCAGAAGAAACAGCAGTAGATCCTTTCTGTAGTAACAAAAATTCAAAAAACCTTTTTCACTGATGGGCAGCTACGCCCTCTAATTGGGTAGAGTAAGAAAAGGAAGTAGATTCTTTCCAGAACTTGACCATGGCAGCTTTCTCTTAACATTTAACCTAGAAATAACCCAAAAAAATCATGTCCAGGAGTAGGACATTGTAATTTTCATAATTTAGAAAATGGTTTGTGCCCGTTGAGCTTCTTTGACAAAGACAAACAACCTTGCACATTAATGAGGTACATAGGCCACTATCAACTTCTATAAGGTTTTCCTTTGTTAATACCAGCAGATTAATATCAATGCTCAAATGATTCTATCTGCCAAAAGGAAAATGAAACATAACAGGGACAAGAGTGTACCTCCAAGTTTCTAATCATTTGCAACCCAAAAGCATCATCTGGATGGATCTGTAACGGAGAGCAACGGAAAAAGTGAACCATTTTAAAACAATAGAAACAGAAGAGAAGATGTGGCATAACAAGGAAGGAGGTAGAAACCTTGACCTCCAAAAGTTGTATATAACAACAAATGAAACTGCTCATAGAATAACAATAACCACCACCACCACCAAATAGAGATTGAGCGATGGAAAGGACCTGCTCATATAGGAAAAATACTGCTGTTGAGAATTTTTTTGAGGCCCAACCAATGATTGAATGGCTTGAATCTGGTTCCAAGTATATCAAGACACATTCTGCAATTATAAATGTTGGCAAGCTGACAACAACGTCAGAATTTAGTGGCCAAATAATTTCCATGACAGAACTACAGCTTAATATGTGACAAAAAAGATATTAGTAATAGACGACGAGAAAGAACAATACGACTAAAGTATTTCATCCTGAACTATAGAAGACTGCTGCACACAATCATGAATGATTGAACACAGAGATCAGACAATGTTTAGCGTATGTACTAAGGAAATTTAGTGATAAGTCCATACCTGGGGTCCATATCAGCAAATGCTATAATATCATCCAACCCTTTTATGTCCCGCAGATCAACAGGGAGCAGCCTGTAATCATCACTTGTCACTTCTCCTTTCTCTACAAATTCAAAGCTCATACAGTCAGAACTTGCAAGTTATAATCAACATGCTAATTTCAGGGGCATAGTTAAATAATAACAAGAAGAAATGCGGCAATTAAAACGGCTATTGCATAAATACAGACATATTATGGAAGAATGCATGTCTATGGGAAATCACATCATTTTCTGGACAGGAACCTGTTTTCGTTTATTGTTCATGCGTTACTAGCATTGCTGGGCAAGAAGTAACTTCTGTAAGAGCTAAAATTCTCTTCTCAGAGTTTCTCTTATTTCTTGTTACCCATCTTTATCAGACACACCAATCTCTACTTTGGTAACCCTTGAGCAAGACAGTTGAATGTCAACTAATTATGATTATAATTTTCTCGCGAAAAATGTGAAACAGTGAAGAAGATTGAAAAGGAAAAGAGGGTGACAAAGCTGGAGACAGAAGTGTACATAATATAAACATCGTTCTCTTGTCAACCTATCCACCATGCAGACAATGATCGCCTCGATATTTTCTCATATTTGGTAGTTGGAAGATCCAACACTCGAGAATATTATTTAGCCTCAAAGTTCTAATAGGTCCCCTCAGAACAGTAACATAAGCTCCATTTAGTATGCACCAAAACACCTGTGAACCACAATGGAGTCCTCAAAAATGGTCATATCGTTATAAGATATTTGGGTAACAAGGCTTCGGTAGTAACTTCGGTACAAGAATTTGTGCTCGAAAATAACCCTAAAAAAGCTATCTATTGGCATCTTAAAACCTCAAAAATAGAGACTATGAAGAAAGTCAACTCAGAGCTTACATAAATTTCCTTTTAAATAATCAATATGCATCTTCTCAGTAAACTGTGGCAAGATATGTAAAGCACACCTCACGTTCTCTGCATCAATACCACACTTGTACAAGCCTCTGTGATAAATTCATACCAAGTTGATTTTAAAATTCATATGGACCAGAAGAGGTGGCATTTATGAAACTGAAATAGCTAATCATGCATTTGAGCATTCAGACAACAAAAGCTGAATAATTCACCTCGTGATATAGATGCCATTGTTCCAAGTTTCTCCCTTAACTGGCTGGAGGTCTCAATAATGGCAGCCTTCTTACTTGTTACCTGAGGGGAAAATATTATCCGGCGTAAGAGGTGAAACACTTAATGAAACAACAACCTCTCAATCAGTCGCCGGTGTTTTGATTTTGTCAACAAAAAGCCACGCAAAACATGGCCAAGTCCAGCTAAACTAGCCTCTTTACGAAGTACCGAAGGGTGGCCACAGCATGTTGAATGAAGACTCGCAGAGGATGGATGTTCAGGATAGGAAATTAACAATAATATAGTAGGTATTATTCCATTAACATGCTATCATCAATATTGAGTTCAGTATAAATTAGTCAACAACTGCCAGTAGGCTGAGACTAGTGTGCTCCTTTCAAATGCTATCAGTGCATTCATTCACATTATTTAACGAGAGGAAAAAGCTCAATTTTACATCCAGTATAGCAGACGTGATTCAATAAATTCAAGTTTTTGTGCCAGAGCATTTACAGGTAAGAAAGTAACATTGACAGTGAAATTTTTGTATCAAACCTCCTTAAAATCCAATTCCACGTATAAATGTGGGGCTCTGCCCTCATCCTGCCAAGAGAAAAGATATAAGATTCCAATAACATCAAATTGTATTCATTCATCCATTCATCAATAGCCAAACATGAATAAAGTAAAACCACATAGTTTCTCCTTTTTGAATATCCAAATAACTCATGAAGGGTTACCAACCCACATTTAGATAATTTATATGAGAAATTATCCACACTTCCTGCCTAATCTATCTTTTAAAAACAGTGCTGTAATCCCCATCCACTTCTAAACCCAGATTCTGTTGATAAAATTAAGAGTAATCATCAAGCAGCCCCAAGCATCCCCAAGGCACCACTTAAATCACCATAAAACTATGTAGGCTTACATTTTTCTTAAATCAGCTAATCTACGAAAGGGTCAATGATATACAACAGAACCTCTGGAGGGGAAAGCAAACAAAAAGATGAGGCTAACTTCATGAAGAAAAACGTCAATATAAATTCTTTAAGAAATAATAGACAGGACTCAGGCACCTTTAACTGAAAGTACATTGTATCAAAGCCAGCTCCAAGTGACAATATCTGCTTCTTCAAGGGAATCTTTTCTTCAGTTTCAGAATCAAGAAACTGATATAAAAGCTTTCTTAGAGCTGCCCAGCGTGCGAAGTAACCTCAAGAACCCAAAGCAAAAGTGAAATACTTATGTCATTTATGAGCAGAAGGAGAGGCAGTAATTCATCAAAATGTACAATTGTGTGCTTTGGCTTATTCTACAAATAATTCATCAAAGCTTACCTCGATTTATTATTGGGGATCTTCTTACAGGTCTTCTCACAAATAAATGAATGTAATCATCCTTCATGTAGCCCTTTTTGACGCAGGACCTGTAGTAGTAAAAGAGCATCTGAGTCCACCAAAAGATTGATAGCACTATCATATATAATTAGTATTACCATCATTATATAAAAGGCCAGATGTGCAACTAGGAGCATGGAATTAAAAGACAGTATGCAAATGTTCCTTGCATCTGAAAATGGGGGGTGGGCGATTATGGCAGTATTTCTTTAAATAAATTTGTTTCTAATATTTGAAAACAACTTCCAACTGTTTTCCTGAAGCTGTTTTGACAGACTAGTGTTTCCTTTAGAACATGCTTCCTTTATAAACTCAGTTCTATAAGCAAATTCTAAAAGTAACTTTCGGGTTTTTTTAAAATGAAAAACCAACAACTCACCACCCCTCCAATGTGGCCATTGATGACCACAAGCACCTCCAGCGACGGGTTCACTTATCACCCACATTTACCAGCGGCAGGTCAACAACCACTTGTTGGATTTATGCTGGTTTTAGGAAAACAATTTTCAAAATTGACAGCAGGGACGATAAGGACTAAAAATTACTTTAACAAAATTCCCAAAGGTAATTGCAAACACAAGTTTATAGAAGAATGACTTTTGTTTTCAGATTTACTCCAGAGGTTTCGTAGTATTTTGTTTCTGACATAGTCAACCATCAGATGGCAAATTTTAACTAGACAAAGAAATATTTAAAAAAAAAGTCAAATTCATTGGAAGAAAAAAAAAAGATGTTTTTATTTAGCTATACAAGATAAATTTGGCTCCAAAGCTAACTCTCTTCACTAATAATTCCAGCAAACGCAGGTTTAACACGATCCAACTGACATATCATAACTGGAAATAAGTATCCAAATACTAAGAGTTAAGTAAAGACATTAACCCAAGTTTCGACAATCAGAGAAAGCAGCTAAGAAACAGAGGCATGAGTTTCACAAGCAATCAGAATCAGAGTCATGGACTTCACAAACAGTTCACACTCAATGGCCTCACATCCATAGAATCCTCCTGTCCCAATTCCACATTTCAAGGGAGTCAGTTTTTCACTCTTATTTTCCTTTGTGAGCCTCCGCCATGGATAAAGGAGCTTCATTGATTACTTTGGAAAGATTATAAAGGAAAGAAAAACCACGATTAACACAGAAATTTCAGGAAATCAGGCGTCCGAATTGAATTCAGACAAATCGGCAACAACACCAGCAAACACGAATGAGAAAGATGATTCATTCGGTCAATCGATTCCATCGCAATAATCGTTCAATCAGTAAGCACGACTTGAGCGTCCCGAACAGCA
Organism: Punica granatum; assembly: GCF_007655135.1. Lineage (NCBI taxonomy): Eukaryota > Viridiplantae > Streptophyta > Magnoliopsida > Myrtales > Lythraceae > Punica > Punica granatum. Next base: position 23,027,641 of record NC_045131.1, read on the forward strand.
GCACGGGTGACTGATCATTGAATGCCATGACAAGGTGACCAATTGAAGAATCGAAGAAATGGAAATGGGAACAGAGGGAGGGGAGGGGAGAGGAAGGAATGGCACGCACAGCTTGCTGGCCGAGGCGTCGTCGTTGGTCGCCTGAACCGCCGCTCTGTTGCTCCGCGAATCGGACACTGTGTTCGACATCTCCGTCTCTCTCTCTCTCTCTCTCACAGGGACTGGGAAGGAAACCAAGGAACGACGCCGCGCTTCGCTCGGCCGCCTCCGACGAACAGCGAGAGATTACTTCGACCAGACCCCCAAGAAACGCCGTTTCTCTGATTCGCGGTGAGTGCTCAATTTTATTTTATTTTCCTTATTCTACCACGGTACGCGATTCTTGTATACGGTGATAGTACAATTGATCTTAGCCATTGAATCCTTCAACTTTGAATCAAGGCCGTTCATAATCTACATATTTTTGTCAGTTTTGATCATTGTTATCAGAACTGGACCGGACTGGCCGGTTCAACCGGTCGGATCGAAAACCGGACCTATGATCGGTCCGGTCCGCTTAAAACCGAAAATGCATAAAAAAAATCGATGAATCCAAAAACCGATTGGTTTTTACATGAACCCATCAAACCCATTCGAACCGGTTGGTTCATGGGTTCATAAATTTTAAACGGAATTCGACCCGAAATCATTCCGTCCCGACCCGAGCAGAATTATAGAATGCAGAGTTGAATTGAAATCTGGAAAAAATTGGAAATCCTACCCTAGTCGTCTTCTTCCCGAGTTCCTCTTCGACTTTTCCTTCTGCTGTTCTTCTTCATCAGTTCATCTTCAGAGTTCGTTCTTCTTCCTTTTGCTCTGATTCTTTTGATTTCTGAATCCGTCAGCGACCGATCGCTCTTCTGATTCTTCTTCTCCTTCGAAACTCCCTCGACCCAAGTGGAAATTGCAGAGTTGAATCGCGAAAACCCTACTCATCTTCTTCCTTCTATTCTTCATCAGTTCATCTTCGAGATTCTTCCTATTGTTCTTCATCAGTTCTTCGCTCCTATGATTCTTCTCCTTCGAGCAGCAGAGTCAACCCTTACTGGAGAATCAAGCGGCAGAGTCGACCCATTTTGGTTCGAGCTTCCTCTCCCTCTTCTCCTTTGCTTGTGGTTGCGGTGACAAATTGAGGCATTGGTTGGTTGATTTTACTGATAATATACGGTCTCGGATAGCTGATTTTGTGTATATATTCCACAATAAATGAAACTTAGCTGATTTTGCTGATATTATGGTATTCTACAGTTAGTCACGGTTGGCATATAAACGAAATTGTTGGCATCAAATTGGTGGTTGGTTGATGCAATCTGGTGACTCGGTGCTTTGGATATTTTCAAGTTCTGGTTTGCATTTTTAGATGGAAACATATCTATAGCACATTCAAATCTCACAGACTTATTCTTATGACGAGCATCTGTGTCTGTGATGGAAATGCCGTGTGAAAGTGGAGTTGCAAAGTTGTCTGGCACTTTCTTGTGATACTTGTGAGGCATATCAACCGAAATTGGTAAAAGGAACTGCTTCGAGCCAACCATTATCCATTAGTTGAACTAAGTCAGTCCCACATGCATTGCCCTGACAGTTTGCTGTTTCTAAATGCTGAAGCATTGATGGTTGGTTTTTGCATGGTGACTTGCTATTGCTGAGGCATTGGTAGTTGGTTTTGAAAATGTTGTCCTTTATTGGTCTTTACTTTTCGAGCTATCGCTTAGTCGCCCTTTATTGGTCTTTATTGCCCCGTTTTTCTTAATGTGGAGCTTGAAATATTTTTTTTTTCATCATTATATGTTGCTAGTTAGACAATGAATTCTACTGGTGCTAGCAACAGCAACACACCTACTCCTACGCCACGTATTAGAGAATCCACCCCGAGTTCTTCTACTCCAAAAGCCATAAATAGAGGAAAATCTGATCCGGCATGGGCACATTGCAAGGAAGTACCGTCAGCAAATGGAATGAAAGGGCTGCTATGCTTATATTTTTTTGGACACATATTAATTATTATCTAATAAATATTACTTTTTTGTATTATATATATATATATTTTAAATAATATTTTTTATTTATTTTATAATTAAACATGCGGTCTGATCCATCGAATTCCCTGTCAAACCCATGCCTCGGCCGGTTCGATGTCTGGTCTGGTTATGATAACACTGGTTTTTATCCTTCACATTTTGCTTTTCACATTTTGTTTTTGCGTTTTATGCCCGTAATACTATCAAGCTCTTCCGGATCCCCTTTGCTACATATACCAATCACATTCCGCCACGTCTAACTACTAAACCAAATTCATAAACCGTTTAATATCTAAACCGCATCAACCTGGTTTAAGAGTTTGCCAAAAAGAAGATAACTCGGCGAGAGAAAAAAACAATTTAAGAAAAGGGAAAATAGCACCCTAGCATGGGATTAGGCCATTTTCACCTCTTAGCACTTCTTTTGAAATTGACACGACATTGTACAAATCTTCATTTCCCTCTCAAATCTAATACGCCGTTTGAATTCCACCAAAAGACTAACGACGAGCTGAGATGGCATTTAAAGTGGGCATTCCTTGTACAGGTGTATGCGCCACGTAGAAAATATAATATGATATTAAAATATATAAAAAAAAGAGGGAGATAGATTGAGGGAGGGGCTCCACTGATTTGCCTAGATTAGCAAGGTCGTCCAGGACTGGCGACATCTCCGAGGGAAGGGAGTGTTGCCAACTAGAGGAGGATCCCCTTTCCCGATTCGCCCTTGAGAAAACAGAGGAGTGGTAGATCAAGGGAAGGGACTTCATCTTGCGTCCCCACCACAGCGACCTCATTGTAGGTGGCCAACGGCAGGAGCCCTCTCCCCCAATTTGTCACCCAAAAAACAAAGGGGTGATAGATCAACGCCTCCCCCCAATCGATTCGTATCGAAGGACTTGTAAAAAGGGCTTGTGACAGATCACCTGTGTGCATCAAAATCGGAATGGGAACCCCTCGGCCCCCCAGGCGACCTCACCTAAGGGGAGCTATCGATGGGGGAGAAAGTCCCCTCCCCCAGTAATGGCCCCTCCTTTTTATATTTTATATTTTTATTTTTAATATTATATTTTCCATGTGAGGACTTGTGAATAGAGGGCCCACCTTGAATAGCAGCTCAACCTGGCATTAGTCTTTTTGACGAAGCTTAAACGGGGTACTAGATTTGAAAGGTGACTAGCGATTTGTGCTATGTCGTGCCAATTTCAAACGACGTTCTAAGGGATTTTATTTTCCCTTAAGAAAAATGTTTTGATCATTAAATATGGTCTGAACTCACTTTAAGAATAGCCAACAATGGTCTTCGATGATGCATTTTTTGACTAGGACGTACAACTTCGCCGACATGTGTGCGTGTCATCGTTTATCATATTTCATTATACATACTCTTATGAATCATGGTAATGTTAATGACTTTCGTTTGCAAATGGTCCCTGTCATTCACGACAGCAACATCTAATGACCATCGACGACATTAGATGATAATTCTACATTCACAGTTGTTGCATATTTCATCTGCTCAAGATGATAATTCTCGCATTTCCAATTCAGGTTCTTTTGTCAAAAAGGTACTTCCATAACTTTCATTACATTTTCTCAACTTAATTCACATAACATCCTAATATTTCATCATCCTTAACGTAAAAGAGGCTCGATTCCACCTGCCAAGAGTGACATCGATATCGAGGAGTGGTCATTGACTTTGCTAACATGAATTTTCAACATGATTCACCTTTCCTCGGCTTCCCCCAACAAGGCAACTAGCTCCTCCTACGTGTCCAGAACTCATTAAGAGGCGGAAGGAATCTTGTGAAGGGCTTTGTCAACTAAGCTAACCGCGCAAACTGATTCTATGGACTCCGCAAAGCTTCTTCAAGTTGCTTACTAGCACAACATCAAAGTTTATGGCTGAGCTTTCATGATAGACTCCATTTTATACTCGACTCCCTTCGGTTAGTTAAAAATGAAAGGAATCAAGCCAACTCTAGCATGAGACAACATGACACGAAGATGGAGAAGATAAAGAAGCTCTCAGAGGCATTTGAGGCTGATAGACTTCACTTATTTCGACTCATGGAGCATCAAGGGTGGTTAGCAGTCAAGCTAGAGACAGTGCTTACACAAGCAAAGACACTTAAAATGCAACTTGGCGACTGTGACAAATGGATCAAAGAATCGTTCAACACCTAGAGGACTGTACTCCCAATTTTGGAGATAGGTGTTGCAGAGCTGGACACCCTCAGTTAACAGGATCTTGTACTGAAAATGAAGCGTGTTGCAACCCTTCAAAAGATGTTAATGTTAAAGTTGAATGGGCAACTTGGTTGTAGTGTCTCCCTTTACCATGAGTTCATCAAATTTCCTTATTACTTTTTACAACCCTTATAGATGCTATTTGCTTAGGTTTTATTTCTAGAACTATGACTAGATTTCCCTTTCACGGTCTCTTGAGCCACTTGCATATTTGATTCTTGCTATTGGTTAATAAATTTATTTTTCCTCCCAAATCCATACTCTCCCACATGGTATGATAATATGGTTTGAGATATTGCTCATTTATGGACTTCGCATGAGTATCGACTTTTAAGTTTTCTAACCAATACGCTCCTCCTAGAAGAACCTTGGATTTAAAATGGTCCTTCCCAATTCAATAACCACTTTTCGAATTTCACATCCTCGATTTTACCTACCAACAATATTGCTTTCTACAAAAGATTGCCTTCGACAAAAGACTTTCATTGAATCCTTTTATCGTAGAAATGAGCTACCTTCTTATGTGTCTTCATCTTCTTGAGAGCATCAATAAGGGCTTTGCTCTAGATCTTCGAGTTCCATCATCAGAGACTCCAACTCTACAGGTGCCATATTAGCCTACTTAGCAACTTGGATAGACTGAACTGTAACTTCAATTGGGATCACGGCCTCATGGTCATAAGTTAACTCAAATAGGCTAAACTTAGTACTTGACTTTTGTGCAATTTGATAAGCGCACATTGCTTCAAACACTTGAATATGTCATTCCTGTGGATTCCCTTTAAGCATGCACTTAATAATATTTATAATAGCCTTGTTCAAAGTCACGGTCTGACCGTTAGCTTGAGCATAATATGGGGTCGAATTTATAATTTTGAAACCATGCTACTTCACAAATTCAGTCATTGGGCTACCAATAAACATAGTCCTTTGATTGCATGTAATTGATTTCGGTATAGGCAAAACGATGTATAATGTTCTCTCATATAAATTCAATTACATGGGCTTAGCCTCGACGTACTTAGTGAAATAATCTAACTACGATGCGACCTCTTAACGAGCTAGCTAATTTATAATATAAATTGCCACCCTTGAAACGACCATGGTTTAATTATCGAGTGCAATTGCTTGTTGGAACTCTTTGTATTTGGCTGTGTTTTAGACAAGGCGAAATCCTTTGGCAAGTTTGATACAATCTCTTAACATGGTAGGCCAATAATTACCACGACATTAAATCAACCAGCGCATGCTGATTTATGTCTAGTACGCCCCTGCAAATTCCTTGGCGACCTCTATCAGTACCTAAAAATACTCTTCAAGCCCAAGACACCACAATAGCAGCCCATCCTTTGTCTTCCAATAGGCATCCTCATCATACAACACAAAGTGCAAGGCTAGTCTCGAATTCTCCTTTTTTGTATTCCATATGGAGATTGAAGATATTCCATTATGGGTGTCAGCACCCCATTTTGGTCCACAAGTCAAACAATGTCCATCAATAGCAAACAATGCCACGACTTGAGCGTTATCACAGAAAAAGGCTCCATAGAGCGAGAAATCACTATTCATTCTCAAGTCAAGAAAATCAAGCAGATGACATATACACATGATAGAAGGACTCCAGGGGTCACCAAAGGGCAACATAGTGACTAGAGAGCTCAACAACGTCCAAAACCGGCATTTCCAGCATACCACGTGGACATCCCTATTTTCCGATAGTTCGCTCGTCCATCGGAAGATAGCCAATATTGGACTTCAAAAATCAACATCAATGCCAAACAGATGAAAAGTGTCTTCAAACGCATTTCGTAAATCATCTGCTCTATACAGAATAACTTTCTATATACAGACAACTTTTCAGTGGAAGTCCAAAAATGTCGGTTTCTCGGAGAAAAGTTAATTCCAAATATCAGATGCGGCCATGCCCCACAATCATACAAAGCATGAGCGATACTTCAGATTGTATTCCGAAAGGCACACAGACTCTTCAAATGACTTCCGAATGACAGATCAAGCATACCTTTCAACGGAAAACCATATCCGAAAACTGATCTGACGGAACATCGGCAAACGACATTAGCCATGCATTGCCCCGAAAACTACAGCGGATGTACGCAATTGGGCAAATAAAATGCAGAAGCCCATTTGGTTTCCCGAGTGACCTCCGAAGAGCAGAAAAGATCATTTTTAACGGAAATTCATAACCGGAGGTCCTTTTTACGGAAACTTGACATCGGATGGTTGGCAATTCCAGTGCCGCTTATCTCAACGCCCAATGTGAAATCCTCAAACAGAATCGCACAATCCATTTAAACCCTCAGAATAGCATTCCAAAGTTTCAGATGCAGTTTTTCAATCCTCCGAGCCCTATTCTCAACGAACAGAGGTTACAGCGATCTCCGGCTCGCCCAAGCAACTCAGCAAGCATTATGAGAAATCCAGCTTTGGACTCCTAGGACGTTTTCGGCTTCACATTTGCATTACCGGCTTAAGGGTCAGTTGTTCGCGCTGTTTGACAATTCATATAAAAATGACCAATGCAGAACATAGATGCAAGATATGCCGTCAGAAACGATTAACTTCGCTTTGAGCGCTTAAAATGAGCAAAATCGACTTTCAAGCCTCATGACCACACGAGGCATTTTTCTCACGAAAAATGTTGAACCGTTTTATTGTGTACATTGCCGATTCGACATTCAATTTGAACCACAGGCCTCGAACGCACGATCAATCGAGATTCGAGCTTCCTCCCGACTCAACTCTAACCCAAGCGGGACCCACGACATCTTCTTCCCTTTTGCTCAAGACAAAGCTAGCCACCATTGCCCACTTGCATTGAAAAATATCCTAAGTCTTTCTCTTTTGCACTCAACCATCACCATCCAAGCCATTAATGCATTTGGCTCTTCTTCATGAAGAATACTTGGTGGAGATTCATCCATATCTTCATTAAGTCAACCAAATTTCTTTAAGCAAGCCTCTAATTACACTTTGCTTTCCTTAATTGCACTTAATCTTTGCCTATATATACCCTATATACCCTTTATGTCATTAAAGTAAAACACACATTGCCATCACCTTCAAGCACTCTCTCTCTAGCATTTCTCACTCAAACAAATGCTCTCAACCTCCCAAGAACTTCAGCAAAATCGCAGCAAGCAAGAACCACCCAAAAACCAAGCAAAACACTCAAGACTTAAGTCGGAATCCATCCCGACTTAAATCCAAACTTCACCAAACTTCATATCCTACATGTTTTCGACCCCCTCTATCCATTTCCGAGCTTAGATTTCAAGTTTGAAGCCCCTAAGTTAGAGAATCAGCTCAATACAGAATCGAGCACAGTTTTGGCCCAGCCGGGTCAAAAATTCCAACCCTGTTTTCTCACCTTTTCGAGTCGGTCTGAACTTTCAAAACCCATCAAACACCTCCGGGGGTTCGTTAGGAGTCGGGAGCCACCGACCTTGCTCAAAAATTCCATCGGAATCCACCGTTATGAATTCCGACCCGAAAACTGCTCAGTCGGGCCGCGTTTCTGACTGTCTGTTCGGTTTTCTTGTAGATCAGGTCTATCCGTGACCATTTTCGACGAACGAACACTTCTATCACCTCCAGGAGTCAGGGGCCGTTGGCCTTACTCAAAAATTCCATCGGAATCCACCGTTATGAATTCCAACCCGAAAACTGCCCAGTCGGGCCAGTTTCCAGACGTGCTCTGTTTTCGGTGATTTTTGCAGGACTGTCCGGGTCGACCCAACAACTCTGGGAACAAACGACAACCACGGTCACCTAGAGGGGTCCCTTGGCTACCCAAGGCCGCCGACCTTGCCTCAAAATTCCATTGAGAGCCTCCGTGGCGACGTCCGACCCGACTTGTGCCAGTCGGGTCTGTCCACCCTTCCAGTCGGGTCTGTTGCTACCATTCGGGTCTGTTCAAGCCAAAACAGCCCAAACCCAACCCACCAACGGTCCAACCTGACTCTTGAAGGTCCCATCCCGCCTCTCGGGACTAGGTATGACCATTCTCGACTTAGAGGAGCTAGGAATTTTATATTATTGTTGTGTTTATGGAGTTTTAAGGGGTTTTAAGCATGATTTTAATTCCGAACTTTAATTTTATGCAATTTCCTTATTACACCATGCATGTTTATCATCGTTTAACGTGCTAGTATGTCGGGAAATATTTAAATCGAAGTCGACGAAACCATCCCGACCCGGAAAAGCCGAGATCGTTCGGATTAAACTCTCCATGAGGTAACCGAGAGCATTCTTGACCTTTTTGGGTCAAGATCGGATTCCTTTGCCCCGATTTAAATTGTTTCCCGAGTTTTATTGTTTTTCTCACATCCATGAAGTCGGTATTGTTTTATCGATTCCTTAAATAATATGTTTGTGCATGTTTGCATGTTTGAATGTGTTATTTAAATCATGATAATACCGACTTTCGTTTAATCGTGTTATTTAACATGTTTGATGTTTGAGCATGCGAGAAACGATTCAAAACAAGATGGGGAAAACTCGTGAAACCAAATACAAGCCATGAGACCTCTCGGCTTTCTCCAAGGAGAATAGGCCGAGAGTCTCATGGAGTTATTCGGGTTTCATGAGGCTTCCTCTTCCAGTTTTAAATCCGTTCTCGGATTTCGTGTAATTTGCAAGTTCAATTACATCGAGAATCTTACATGAAATGTCTTTCCAAACCAAAATATGCATGGATTCGCAATTCGGAGACCCTTTCGGGCCTATTAGGACCAAAGGGTGTTTCGGCCATCGTTGGCCGAATCATCCTAGGTCTTTCTTGACCCGTCTTGGTCACCGAGTCACGAATCGTTTTCGTAATTAAATGCATTCGGTACAACCCTTAAGCATTAATTTCACTAACGGGTTAATCGGGACGCTCATACGGTTAATTCATTTAATTCAAACAAGTTTACACGAATTGGCCATTAATTGATAACTCGCGTCAATGAGTTGTCAAATGACGTTGGTGCCCTTTTCAAACTTATCAATTTCAAAACCCGAAATGCGCGGTCCGATGTAGCATGGACGTCTGAAAAGGGCTTCTGTGTCTCAACTTGAGCTTTTACCTTATTCCAGGTAACTCAGGTCAGGATACAGAAGATCTTTCTAGATCACTTCCGAGCATATCGACCGGTTCTTTGGCTTTTTCGGGGTTTTTGCACAATCATGGACGATCCAGGGAATTGGTCGACACCAGCTACAGGCCGAGGTGGCCCGCACTACGATGTTTCCCCTTTTCTGAAAATAATTTCAAATAAAGGGTAAAATCGTCTTTTCACAATTCAGCGACACCCCTAGGGTTAGCATGACAGAAACACTACAGTACGGGATAAGAACGGGCTACCTGTTCAGGTGCAGGTTCATATGCATAGCCTTTTTTTATCTAACCGATGAGTTTCTGTCATCCTAACATAGACTCGGGTAACTAAAACGGTTATCTCTGTCAGAAAACATGCAAAATGCTTATTAACCTTTCACTCGACCTAACCAAACACTAGATAATGGTTAGGAGGAATTCTAGATTCCAAATCTAGAGTCAAAACACGAGTTTGGCTAATTCAGTGGTAATTCAGTGACACAATACAGAACAACTGTAAAAGCAATCCACACACAGGAAACTTGACTACGGATATCCGATATGTCAGGTTCTCAAACCAAAGCCGAATGCTAAAACATTAGCACGCGTTTGTTTGTCTATGGTAGAATTTGCATGCCAAAGTACCCCGGATTAACAATTTGCTAAAACACGTACATTTGACAGTAACAAACACTTTGTATGTTATTAACATGTTGTGTGTTATCTTTTTGCACCTGTTTGCCATGCGGGTCGAGCCTGATCCCTAGGCCGAATAATATTATGGTTCAACACCCTAATCATCAATCACAGGGTCCAATGCCCTAATCATCACTCACAAGGTAACGCCCTATCTAGTGAAAGCGTGCATCGAGTTCCATTTCTTCGGTTTTTCCCTAAACTCACGGTGAGTTAGAGCGAATAATAACCGAACGCGAATCGATTGGAATTCGATCATTTGTAATTTATATTTTATTGTATTTACGAGAGCATTGTAAGGATTTTATTTTGTACATTCATTCTGTAAGAATTCCAGTCAGTGAGCGAAACGGTCCGAGAGTCGAATTAATCGAATCGGTCTAATGCTTGCCTAAACACAGGTAAATCCAAGATCTCACGGTTCTGGTTCACGCAGGGATTCAACATCTATGGTTTGATGAACTGTAACGCGAGATTGTGAACCAATTCCTTGACACACAGATTTACTTCTCTCTCGGCTTCTCAACCGATATTGTTTGATTCATCAAACTTACGGTGTCAAAACGTGCGAGCCGAGCGCAACTTAATCCATGCGGTAAATAATAAAACATGCAAGCCTAGCAAACCAGAGTACCGAAATGGCGTGCGAGATATAGGCTCGCACGTAACATGAACCCCCGAAACACGGACTTTCCGGTTCCGTACAAATCAATGTCTTAATGACAAACTAAGTGTTCCATACCCCTAGACCCGTGTAACTTATTCGCCCTCGACCTACGAGTCGTAAAATGATAAGTGGCGACTCCTTCTCTCACGCGTGTCTGCCACGCGTACCCACGAGAAAGTGAACACTCCCAAGCCACGCAATCCAAAAGCACGCAATGCGGGCCCCGACGAGAGTCCACATTCGGGTTCATACAATGGGATACCTCCACTATGTCAGGGTTATCTCAACACGAAGAAACATGAATGGTCATTCCTCTCTCACGGATCTATGGAAAGGTTCACATTTCTATGACTATCGCCTTTGTATAAACTCCGTCAGGAAATCTTAAGCCAAAAGCCAGTTGAGCCATCTCATTGGCCTCTTGGCTCCTATCTCGAGGGACATGCCTCAAGATTACACCACCAAGCTTGTCTATTGACTAGTTTGCGAAGGCATAATATGGGGCCAAGGCGAAACTAGTGCATTTGTATTCTCCGCTTAGCTGCTTCAAGACCAACTGAGAATCTTCGATTATCTCAACCTTAGTGGCTTTAATTCCAACAATATTTCCAGTCCAATAATTAGAGCCTCGTATTAGCTTGATTATTTGTCATATTTGGCTGATTTGAATTGAAGAAACGAGTCCCCCTCCTTTTCATAACTAGGACGACACCAACCCCTGCATTGTTGTGAGTGTTAAATCCATCAAAATAGAGCTTCCACATGGATACATTAGCTGTAATTTGATACATTCATTGATTTTCGGCAAAACATCCAAGCATGAATGATCAACCAAAAAAAACGCTAGAACTTGGCCTTTAGCAAACTTTTGGGATAGATAAACCAAAATTAACTCACCCGTGTCCGAGCTCCATTTTTTACTATTCCTTTAGGAACCAATCTCATGAAGCATATATTTAATGACATCAGTCTTTGAGATCATATAATCAACACTATAAAGCAAATAATGATTAAATTTATTTACTGCTAATACAATACGAAACACTTTTTTTCGATGGGGAAATAATTACATTCAGCTTTATCCAACACCCTGCTTATATTTTACATGCTCGGTCTTTCCCTTGAGGGTTGTTTTGTGCAAGAAGGCATCTTATAGATGCATCTGCTGCATAAATGAACAAGAAGTACGGTTCACCGCTCCTTAGTGCCATCATGACCTGCGGTGTCGTTCAATAATCTTTCAACTTCTTAAAAGCATGATCTTGTTCTGTCCATCCAAATTCCTGTCCATCTTTCAGCTTTAACATTGGAGAAAATACCTTTATTTTCCTTGCAGAATTACATATAAATCGCCATAGAAAATAAATTTGGCCCAAGAACTGCTATAATATTGTCTTATTACGAGGCGATTTGGCATCAACAATGGCTCGAGCTTTATTCTTGTCCATCTCTATTCCTCGATGAGAATTTGCCCAATGAACTCCGAAGGCACATTTTAACGGATTCATTTTTCAAGCCATGCGCAAGATGGTGGTCTCGTGCTTCAGACATTACCACGACGTCAACAACGTAGATTTCCTTGAATTTCCGGACCACACCATGAAAAATAGTGCTCATGGCCCGCTGGTATGTGGTTTCGGCATTTCTCAATCCGAATGGCATTACAACCCATTCGTATGCACTGATCAATCCCGGGCATTGAAAGGACGAAACTGAGATATCCTCCTGGCGTTATAGATCTAATTAGCTCTGGAGTGCCCACCCATGAATGAAGAGAATCTAATGTCTGGCGGCTCCATCGACGAGGAAGTCCGCTGACAGTATTGGAGCCTCATCTTTCAGAGTCGCCATGTTCAAATTCTGAAAGCTATAAAGACTCGAATCTTGTAGTTCTTCTTCACCGCCGGGACTATATTCAATAAACACTTCACATACCTAGCCATTCTTATAAACCGGCTGGGTGAAGTCTTTCTGCTTCCTCCATGACTTGGAGAACGATATAATCTACCATCTTCTGAGGTCGTTGCTTAAATGCTTGGGCCCTTCCTTAGTTGGGAGACGGTGCTCCCATGCTTCCGGTCCCATCCAAGCATTTAAGCATAACTTCGAGCGAAATAGTCTCGGAACCCCATTAATAAAAGCAAATATTCTTTTCATAATCTTACTGCTATAGATTAATTGTTTGAGTGGGCAATTGCACGCGTCGACCAAGAAATGACAATTGCACGCGCTCTTAGAATAGGATCAAAATCCTCCTACTTTAGACATAGGTATAGATGACCAACAAATGGGTTATATAGTGAGTATATGGAGCAACTAATATCATGTATCAACACAACTATATACATTTGTAAAAAAGTCTAATGAAAATAATGACTAGAAAATTCGAGATCTGACTGTGGTAGGCTGTGCAACACCTTTACACTTTCAAAATTCACATTTCTTTCTTTTGGTCGTTCCGAGCCGGACTGTGAATCCTACAATGGTCAGATAAAACTCACCATCTCGAGGTCGAATCCTCGAGCAATGATACCCTATTCTCCATCCGTTGCCTACATGCTATGTGCATATTTCTCAATGAAGCCACACGTTAAAATCAAGCTTCAAACATTTTAGATGTAGAAAATACAATGTGGAGCATTGATATCTAGGGCTCCCATTAACTTAGAGCTTGTTTGTAAAGGAGGTTAAGAGAAGGGAAGGGAAAATGTATAAAATTTTCAGAAACTCCCATACAACTTTCACTTCCCTCCCTTTTCCCTTCTCCATGATTCCCTAAATCCAAACAAAGGGTTAAGGAAATCACTCATGTAAGGATTATGCAGTGCTTGTTGATTAAATAGTGGCTAAAATTTGAAGCTAAATTGTTAGACATCTCGCTTATACTGGTCAAATTCAATTAATAAATGTTGTTATGTTTAGCACAACAAATCAATGGTGCTCCCACTATATTCTTTCCAAGAGGGGAGGAGGCTTGAGCATCAGAGTTCTTGCTTACTAGAACAAGGTTTGTACTATGAAGAATGTATGGTGCTTGTTACTTAATGTTGGCTCTTTATGGGTGGTTAGGTTCAGAAATATCTTGTAAGATGGGGATCATTTTGGTCACTGAAAGTTCCAAATGATTGCTCGTGGAGCTGTAAGGGGAGTTCTTTTAAGTGAGGCAAGGCAGTCTATGGATCCTTCGGTTATCTACAAAGTTGGAATAGAGAAAATATTTTCTTCTGGTTTGATGCATAGCTCCCAGGTGGTTGAATGATCGTTTGAGATAAGATGGGTTGAAGGGGTGGTGAAATACATCGATCATATCTGGATCGAGGGCAACTGAAGGATACACATCGACTGTTCAGAGTAATTTTAATTTTGCCAAGTTGAGAGTTCTGTTTGTGCCTGTTTAAATCTAGAATGGCAGAATATCTCAATTTCCCAAGAGTTGATGTATAGTTTTGTATATGCCCTATGAATTGGGGCTTTTCTTCATTTGGATATGTGCAGAGTTATGTAAATTCTTTGATCTTATTAATGAAGTTTACTACTAATCCAAATCCAAATCAAAATCCAAATATATATACTAGACGCTTACCCGCACTTAGTGTGGAGTTCTTTAATAAATAACATTTTTATTAATTTATAGTCAATACATAGATTCTATAAATTTAATCATGTTAAATTTATGGGTAAATTGCACCGGTGGTCCAAATATTTTACAAATGTTTCATGATGGTCCAAAAAGTTTTTTTCGCTACATGATGGTACAAAATGTTTTAAAGTTGTTTCATGATGGTACAAACCGTCAACTCGAGCTTGACGCCGTCAAGCCGATGCTGACGTGGCTAATACGTGTCACCTCCTTGCTGACGTGGCCGAAAAATTTTAAATAATTCTAAAAATTTTAAAATTTTAAAACTTTTAAAAATAATTTAAATTTTAAAAACAAACTTTAAAAATAATTGAATATTAAATTTAAAATAATTTTAATTTTTAATTTTCATAAAATTATTTTTAAAATAAAAAAATTATTTAAAAAAAAATTTTAAAAATTAATAATTAAATTTTTTTAAAAATAATTTTCAAAATTTTCAAAATTTTAAATAATTTTTTATTATTTTTTTCAAAATTTTTTACTCTTTTTTTGTATTTTTTAAAAAAAAAAATATTTTAAAATTTTAAAATAATTTTAAAAATTTTCAAAATTTAAAATATTATTTTTATTTTTTTCAAAATTTTTACTCTTTTTTGTATTTTTTTTATTATTTTTGTATTTTTTTTGGACTTTTTAAATTTTATTTTGTCTTAAATGACGTGGCGCACTATAATTGTTCCATGTAACAAAAATGACACATAGAACGCGCCACGTCAGCAAAATGTTAACGGCGTCAGGCCAATTGATGGTTTGTACCATCATGAAACAACTTTGAAACATTTTGTACCATCATGTAGCGAAAAAACTTTTTGGACTATCATGAAACATTTGTAAAACATTTTGGACCACCGGTGCAATTTACCCTAAATTTATTTGTGTCCGAATTCAACTATCATTGTCTAATGTACAATACTTCTAATAGGTATTTTTTAAAATTAAAATATAATAAAATAACGAAAGAAATCATTGACTAAAAAATATGAGGGAACCGACAGCTTCTTCTTTCTCTCTTATTTTTTTGAAAGCGAACCGATAGTTCATCCAAAGAGAGAAGGTGGAGAAAGAGAGAAGGTGTTGTGAGATAATGTGTTAATGGATAGTTATTTTTGTTAATTTACAATAACCCTTAATTAAATGGTTGTGATAAATCCAAACAATACAATAAGGACAATTTCGAGAAGCAAAAGTTAGACAAACTAATTTGCTTCTCACATAGTAACAATAACACATATATTTATATATATACTAGTTTTTCTTTACCTGCGCATTGCACGAGACTTTATTACAAGCATATTTTATTTACCTATTCAAATTTTATTATTTTTAGTTAAATTTCAAGATTTTAATTAAGGTTTAATTCTTTTTTCTATAGTATATAATATCTAGTAATTTTATGTAAATATCTTAAGGAATGTGATTAACTCACATATTACTATTATATCATAGAAGTGATGTAACTTTTTCAAGATTATTATTTCTCCAATTCGAAATTAGTATGCCAAGTTTTGAGGCTAATTTTGTGACTATCTTAAATTTTGAGGATATGTATTAAAGTTAAAATATTTCACGTCCAAATATATTTATGCATATATATTAAAATTATTAAGTATTTTTACTTAAAATTTGGCCCGTTTGGTTTGATAGTAACATTCTAAAATAAGATTTTGATTTTGAAACTTAGCTCAATTTTGACCGTTGTGTCAACCTGTGGACCCCACAATTTCTACAATCCCTGTTGAATGTTTGACTGGTACGATTACTAACCCGGCCCCCCTCCTCCTCCCCTAATTCTTCAGACCCGCTCTGCATCATTCATCAGCCGGCCCACCTCCTTCCCCCCGCCCCTCTTCCTTCTCTAATCGATAGCTTTGCCGAATTCTTTCTCCAGGTGAGTTGTTGTGCATCCCATTTCCGCACTCGTCAGATTCGCGTGCATCCGGCCCCCTCCCCCATCTCCTACATTTCCTCCCCTGTCAGTTCGAGCAGCAAAGTTAGGCGCCAAATCCAAGCCCCTATCACTGCCATCTCATTTTAAGAGGATCGATTGCAGTTTCACGGTTCCATACCCAAATCTAAGGTAATTTCTCCGCCACATTTTACTCTCCAAAATCCTTTCAATTCTATCTGATAATCTGTGATAGGGTTAGGGTTGCATTTCACTTGTCTGTTGTGAGTAGAGGTGGCCCTATGTTGGTCGATTTTTTGCAAGAAATTTGGGACAGTAGGGAGATGGAATGGTTGTGCTTGTGAATTTGCTTGTTGGGAATTGGTGTATGCCCTAGAGGCAATCTGTCATCAATTCTGTAATATGACATATATTTCATTATAATACGAGGCATTTATGTTATTGTGTGGGTTGCGCTGAATATTAATTTTACACAATAACGTCCTTGGAATAGTAGTTTCAACAGGCATCAAGTGTGACTTGATTGTGAGATCCTATAATGACTGAACACTATTCCTAAATGTCCCTAGTCAAAGTATTATCGTTAATTAGGACAACGATAATGCGGTTAGACTAGTGTGGGTGTAGATTGATGATCAAATCTCACAGGTCATGGATGTGGAGACATCGAGTCACACCGCAGGTATACATTAAGAGTAATGTGTACTGGACTGACCCGTCATGAGACTGCTACATGGGTTGTTACGTGACTGTCATTAGCAGATCTCAAAGTGACTATGGTGCTGTGGTCCTTTGACTTGAGGTCATCATAGTTTCCTACATGTAATGTCGTATACTTTGATACTGTCAAATGCCACCGTAACAGGCTGATTATAAAATAATTATTGGGTATACCACAGAGCATGGAAAGGAATGTGAGTGACCAAGATAGGATTTGTCCCTCGTACGTAATGGGAGTGATATCTCACGGCCGCTTGGTGGGCAGAGTTTATAAGTGTATGCATACCCAAATGAGTCGATATAGGGATATCGATCTCATTTGTTCTGATAGACTTACCCGGTAAACCAAGAAAAAGAGATTGAGCCATACAAGGATGACAACAACCATGCCTTGGGCTCAATAGAGATATAGAGGACAAAGGGATTATACTGTACGGTAACATAAGTCACAAGGTTCGTCGAAAAATTGACTTTCTGATTACTTGAGTAGCAGTGATGCATTGCTAGATGCTACTCACTGTTTGTAGTATTGAAATAGAGATTTCGATATTACTGTCAACGTAATTGGGAACCTACAAGGTCACACACTACAACCAAATCAACGAGATGGTTTTGAAACACTAAATCTGTCTAATAGAGATTAGACGAGTTACGGTGCGATTAGTTAATCGGATATTTAATGAGATTAAATCTGCCGATTAATTGGACTCGATTAATTAGATTAATTGGACCCGATTTATACACAAAACAAAGGCACACGAGGCTCGAATCAGGGGCCACACTGCACACACATGCAAAGCCACCTGTGGAATTTGCATGGAGGCCAAGTGCCTTCCATGTGTCCGTATGCATGGATGCCATGCATCATAAGCCTTCCATTCATGTGCTTATATATAGAAGCACAAATGGAATGGCTGAATATGATGACGGCATGAATATATATACATATATATATATATATGTACGAACATGTATATATGTGTGCATATGAGTATAAGTGTAAGTCTAAATCGGAAAGTCCGATTTGTAGAGTCCATTAGTTTGGAGTCGCACTGGTGTTTCCTTCGAGCATTGGTCGCTAGCACCGCTGATCTCGAAGACTCGTCGACGAAATCGGTGTGGATATCGGTAGAGGCGTCACGCGTGGGACGCTCGATCGACGGTTTAAAAGATTTCAGGTACGCTTTATCTATTCCCTCCCATTCTACTAGTTTCTTGGGATCTAGTTTCACGGGTAGGAAATTTTGAATTTCTATTCCTTGTAAGCTTCCGTAGGCCCCGTGAAACGAGCAATTGGTATCAGAGCCTAGCTAGTTAGAATCTGAATAGATAGAAGTATGAAATAGGATTTTATGCTTGTTACATGTGTGCTTAGTGCTAACATGACTGTTAGACTTGGACTAGGCTATAGTTGTGTTAGTATAATGGTTGTACTTGCATGATTGTTAGTGGTATAATTGTTATACATAAGAACTATTATGTAATAGTTACATAATAGTATATGGTGAGATCGATTTAAATATTGTTAAAATCCCTCAATAATATTAAGTCCATAGCCTTCCATCGTGTAACGCTCGTCAAGACCAAGATCGTTAAGTGTGTAGACCTAGCCCTCACAGGATGCCCTCATCTATCCTAGTAAGGCGTGGTGTTTACCGATGGGTCGGACTTAACTGAGCAAGCCTAATAGGATTAGGAGTTCAGAGGCAAGGAGTTGGGCATCAATCTACAAGGTAGATTGGAATAAGGTGTTATTCACCCAACTAACCAAGAGTTGCATGTGATGCAATTGGGAAAGAGGGTTCCCTACCTAAATAGCCAGTTCTGGGAGTTTCAGCCCTCGCTGACTCAGAACTTGGTGAAATATGGATCTTGGACCGCTATGAGAATGAGATTCTCCGAATCAATGGTGAGGGTCATTGATTTGATAAAAATAGTGGGAGCAATATTTAATAAAGTCCTCATTAAATATTGCTATGTCATAATACTTATTCTGTGTATTTCTATGGTAGTTTCCATGGCAGCAAACACATCTAGTGCCTTCTGTTTGCGATCAATCCTTGATAAGGAAAAACTACCGGGAATAATTTCCTGGATTGGTACCGTAACTTGAGAATCGTTCTCACTTAGGAGAAAAAGTTATATGTCTTGGAGCAACCTCTTCCTGCGCCACCGCCTAATAATGCCACCCAAACTGAGAGAGATGCTTATAGGAAGCATCAAGATGATGCCGTGAGCGTCGGATGTCTCATGCTAGCCACCATGGATCCGGAGCTTCAGAAGCAACACGAGCACATGGGGGCGTACGATATGATCGTACATCTCAAGCAGCTCTATCAAGAGCAGGCCCGCATGAGCGGTCGACATATCGAAGGCACTTTTTCCGGCAAAGTTGATTGAGGGCAGCCCGGTAGGTCCTCATGTACTTAATATGATTGGGTATGTGGAGACTCTGGGACGACTAGGATTTCCTCTAGGTCAAGAGTTGGCCACAGATTTAATCCTGCAATCGTTGCCCAACAGTTATAGTCAGTTCGTCATGAACTATAATATGAATGACTATAACAAACCATTGCCTGAACTGCTTGGCATGTTGAGAACAGCTGAGCAGGATATCAGCAAAGGGACACCTGTTCTGATGGTCCACAGGACCAAGAAAAAGGGCAAAGGCAAGAAGGCTAAGGGTGCATCCAAGTATGACTCGGGTGCATTGAAGCCCGAGGCTAAAGTGGCAAAGGATGATTACTGCTTCCATTGTGGCAACAGTGGCCATTGGAAGCGGAATTGCAAGGTATACCTGGAGGAGTTGAAGAAGAAGAAGGGAAGTGAGACTTCCACTTTAGGTATCCATGTTATAGAGATCAATGTATCTACTGCTTCTACATCTTGGGTATTGGATACCGGGTGTAGTGCTCACATTGTGGAAATGTGCAGGATCTAAGAAACAATAGATCGTTGGCAAGGGCGAGGTGGACCTATGAGTTGGAAATGGAGCAAGGGTTGCTACATTAACTGTAGGGACTTATCACCTGTCTTTGCCTACTGGGCTTGTACTGGATCTTGACGACTGTTATTATGTGCCTACTATTAGTAGAAACATAATATTTGTTTCTTGTTTGGACAAGAAGGGATTTTGTTTCACTATCAAGAACAAGTGTTGTTCTATGTACATGGATGTATTTTTTTATGGCAGTGCACATTTAAGTAATGGTCTGTATATTCTTGATCTAGACAAGCCCGTTTATAACGTGGAAACCAAACGGCTCAAGTCCAACGATTCGAACCCGACTTACCTCTGGCATTGTCGTTTAGGCCATATTAGCGAGAATCGCATCTCCATACTCCATAAGGATGGATTACTGGACTCATTTGATTTTGAATCAATCGAGACATGCGAACCTTGTTTAATGGGGAAAATGACTAAGGCCCCTTTACTGGAAAGGGTGAGCGAGCTAGTGATCTTTTGGCCCTCATACATACCGATGTATGTGGACCAGTGAACAAGCTTGCTAGAGGTGGGTATCTCTACTTCATTACATTTACTGATGATTTCAGTAGATTGGATATGTGTATTTGATGAAACACAAATCCGAATCCTTTGAAAAGTTCAAGGAATTTAAGAATGAAGTGGAGAATCAGTTAGGTAAGAGTATTAAAGTTCTTCGATCAGATCGAGGAGGTGAATATTTGAGCTATGAGTTTGCTGACTATCTTAGACAGTGTGGATTCTATCCCAACTGACTCCACCTGGTACACCACAGTGGAATGGTGTAGCTGAGAGGAGGAATCGAACTTTATTGGATATGGTTCGATCTTTGATGAGTCATGCAGATTTACCGGACTCCTTCTGGGGATATGCTCTACAGACAGCGGCTCTCATATTAAACCATGCTCCGTCGAAATCAGTTGAAAAGACACCATATGAGATGTGGTATGGGAAACGTCCCAATATGTCTTTTCTAAAGATATGGGGTTGCGAAGCTTACGTGAAGAAATTGTCTTCGAATAAGCTTGGCCCAAATTGGATAAATGTTACTTTTGTAGGGTATCCTAAGGAACACGAGGATACTATTTCTATAATCCCACCGATGGCAAAGTGTTTGTCGCTCGAACTGCGGTATTCCTTGAGAAAGAGTTTATCTTCAAAGGAACAAGTGGGAGGAAATTATGACTTGGGGAAGTTCTACCACAAAATGACATTGACCAATCGACGGGTAAGGTTGCAGAACAACTACAAGGTGTTGTGGTACAATCTTCTACACAGGTGACACAGGAGCCTCGTAGGTCTGGTAGGATACGTCATGAGCCCGAGAGATATGGACTGCTTCTACATCTTGGGTATTGGATACCGGGTGTAGTGCTCACATTTGTGGAAATGTGCAGGATCTAAGAAACAATAGATCGTTGGCAAAGGGCGAGGTGGACCTACGAGTTGGAAATGGAGCAAGGGTTGCTACATTAACTGTAGGGACTTATCACCTGTCTTTGCCTACTGGGCTTGTACTGGATCTTGACGACTGTTATTATGTGCCTACTATTAGTAGAAACATAATATTTGTTTCTTGTTTGGACAAGAAGGGATTTTGTTTCACTATCAAGAACAAGTGTTGTTCTATGTACATGGATGATGTATTTTATGGCAGTGCACATTTAAGTAAGTAATGGTCTGTATATTCTTGATCTAGACAAGCCCGTTTATAACGTGGAAACCAAACGGCTCAAGTCCAACGATTCGAACCCGACTTACCTCTGGCATTGTCGTTTAGGCCATATTAGCGAGAATCGCATCTCCATACTCCATAAGGATGGATTACTGGACTCATTTGATTTTGAATCAATCGAGACATGCGAACCTGTTTAATGTGTGGGGAAAATGACTAAGGCCCCTTTACTGGAAGGGTGAGCGAGCTAGTGATCTTTTGGCCCTCATACATACCGATGTATGTGGACCAGTGAACAAGCTTGCTAGAGGTGGGTATCTCTACTTCATTACATTTACTGATGATTTCAGTAGATTTGGATATGTGTATTGATGAAACACAAATCCGAATCCTTTGAAAAGTTCAAGGAATTTAAGAATGAAGTGGAGAATCAGTTAGGTAAGAGTATTAAAGTTCTTCGATCAGATCGAGGAGGTGAATATTTGAGCTATGAGTTTGCTGACTATCTTAGACAGTGTGGGATTCTATCCCAACTGACTCCACCTGGTACACCACAGTGGAATGGTGTAGCTGAGAGGAGGAATCGAACTTTATTGGATATGGTTCGATCTTTGATGAGTCATGCAGATTTACCGGACTCCTTCTGGGGATATGCTCTACAGACAGCGGCTCTCATATTAAACCATGCTCCGTCGAAATCAGTTGAAAAGACACCATATGAGATGTGGTATGGGAAACGTCCCAATATGTCTTTTCTAAAGATATGGGGTTGCGAAGCTTACGTGAAGAAATTGTCTTCGAATAAGCTTGGCCCTAAATTGGATAAATGTTACTTTGTAGGGTATCCTAAGGAAACACGAGGATACTATTTCTATAATCCCACCGATGGCAAAGTGTTTGTCGCTCGAACTGCGGTATTCCTTGAGAAAGAGTTTATCTTCAAAGGAACAAGTGGGAGGAAATTATGACTTGGGGAAGTTCTACCACAAAATGACATTGACCAATCGACGGGTAAGGTTGCAGAACAACTACAAGGTGTTGTGGTACAATCTTCTACACAGGTGACACAGGAGCCTCGTAGGTCTGGTAGGATACGTCATGAGCCCGAGAGATATGGATTTCTCATGACTCAAGATAATGATGTATTGTTCGTAGATAATGATAAGCCTACAACCTATGCGGAAGCCGTGACAGGCCCAGACTCCGAGAAATGGCTGGATGTCATGAGATCTGAGATGGAGTCCATGTACACTAACCAAGTATGGACTTTGGTTGATCCACCTGAAGGGGTAAAACCTATTCGGTGTAAGTGGGTTTTCAAGAAGAAAACCGACGTGGACGGTAATGTGATTACCTTTAAGGGTCGACTAGTGGCGAAATATTTCAAACAAGTTCATGGTGTTGACTATGACGAAACCTTTTCCCCGATGGCTATGCTTAAATCTATCAGGATCTTGCTTGCAATTACAGCTTACTATGACTATGAGATCTGGCAGATGGACGTCAAAACTGCTTTCCTGAATGGAAGGCTCCTCGAGGATGTGTACATGACACAACCTGAGGGTTTTGTCGATCCACAAAGTGCCGGAAAGGTTTGTAAGCTGCAACGGTCTATTTATGGACTGAAGCAAGCTTCTAGGAGCTGGAATCTTCGCTTTGATGATGCAGTCAAAGAGTTTGGCTTCATTAAGAATGAAGATGAACCTGTGTTTACAAAAAGGTTAGTGGGAGTGCAGTGATCTTCCTGATGTTGTATGTAGACGACATACTTCTGATCGGAAATGACATTCCTTCCCTACAGTTTGTGAAGACTTGGTTGGGAATGTGTTTCTCCATGAAAGACTTAGGCGAAGTTACCTATGTGTTAGGTATCAAGATCTATAGAGATAGATCCAGGAGAGTCCTTGGCTTAAGTCAGAGTGCATATGTAGATAAAGTGCTTCGGCGCTTTAGTATGCAGGATTCTAAGAAAGGATCGCTGCCTATGTTACATGGCATAAGCCTTTCAAAGGCTCAGAGTCCTTCTACTTAGGAAGAGAGGGATCGCATGAGTAGGATTCCATATGCATCAGCTATTGGATCCATCATGTATGCCATGTTATGCACTCGACCTGATGTCTCGTATGCTTTGAGCATGACAAGTCGGTACCAATCAAATCCAGGTGAGAGACACTGGATCGCAGTAAAGAACATCCTTAAGTACTTGCGAAGGACTAAGGAGATGTTCTTGGTATATGGGGGCGAAGAAGAGCTCGTCGTGTAAGAGGTTACACCGATGCTAGCTTCCAGTCCGATAAGGACGATAGTAGATCGCAATCAGGGTATGTGTTCTGCCTCAATGAAGGTGCTGTGAGTTGGAAGAGTTCCAAGCAGGAGACAGTAGCCGACTCCACCACAGAGGCCGAGTATATCGCTGCCTCTAATGCCGCAAAAGAGGCCGTTTGGATCAAGAAATTTGTAACAGAACTTATTGTTGTGGTTCCGAGCATCGCAGACCCAGTGGAACTCTATTGTGACAATAATGGAGCCATTGCGCAAACTAAAGAACCCAGGTCTCACCAGCGATCCAAACATATACTCAGGCACTTCCATCTCATTCGCGAGATTGTCGACAGAGGAGATGTGAAGATATGCAGAATACCAACAGATGAGAATCTCGCAGATCCACTTACGAAGCCTCTTGTACAGCGCAAGCACGAGGCTCACATTAGATCCTTAGGCATTAGGGATATGCCAGATTGGCTCTAGTGCAAGTGAGAGATTGTTGGGAGTTGGTGTATGCTCTAGAGGCAATCTGTCATCAATTCTGTAATATGACATATATTTCATTATAATACGAGGCATTTATATTATTGTGTGGGTTGCGCTGAATATTAATTTTACACAATAACGTCCTTGGAATAGTAGTTTCAACAGGCATCAAGTGTGACTTGATTGTGAGATCCTATAATGACTGAACACTATTCCTAAATGTCCATAGTCAAAGTATTATCATTAATTAGGACAACGATAATGCAGTTAGACTAGTGTGGGGTGTAGATTGATGACCAAATCTCACAGGTCATGGATGTGGAGACATTGAGTCACAGGTACACATATACATTAGAGTAATGTGTACTGGACTGACCCGTCATGAGACTGCTACATGGGTTGTTACGTGACTGTCATTAGCAGATCTCAAAGTGACTATGGTGCTATGGTCCTTTGACTTGAGGTCATCATAGTTTCCTACATGTAATGTCGTATACTTTGATACTGTCAAACGCCACCGTAACAGGCTGGTTATAAAGACAGTTATTGGGTATACCACAGAGCATGGAAAGGAATGTGAGTGACCAAGATAGGACTTGTCCCTCGTACGTAATGGGAGTGATATCTCACGGCCGCTTGGTGGGCAGAGTTTATAAGTGTATGCATACCAAATGAGTCGATATAGGGATATCGATCTCATTTGTTCTGATAGACTTACCCAGTAAACCAAGAAAAAGAGATTGAGCCATACAAGGATGACAACGACCATGCCTTGGGCTCAATAGAGATATAGAGGACAAAGGGATTATACTGTACGGTAACATAAGTCACAAGGTTCATCGAGAAATTGACTTTCTGATTACTTGAGTAGCAGTGATGCATTGCTAGATGCTACTCACTGTTTGTAGTATTGAAATAGAGATTTCGATATTACTGTCAACGTAATTGGGAACCTACAGGGTCACACACTACGACCAAATCAACGAGATGGTTTTGAAACACTAAATCTGTCTAATAGAGATTAGACGAGTTACGGTGCGATTAGTTAATCGGATATTTAATGAGATTAAATTTGCCGATTAATTGGACCCGGTTAATTAGATTAATTGGACCCGATTTATACACGAAACAAAGGCACACGAGGCTCGAATCAGGGGCCACACTGCACACACTTGCAAAGCCACCTGTGGAATTTTGCATGGAGGCCAAGTGCCTTCCATGTGTCCGTATGCATGGATGCCATGCATCATAAGCCTTCCATTCATGTGCTTATATATAGAAGCACAAATGGAATGGCTGAATATGATGACGGCATGAATATATATACATATATATATATATATGTACGGACATGTATATATGTGTGCGTATGAGTATAAGTGTATAAGTCTAAATCGGAAAGTCCGATTTGTAGAGTCCATTAGTTTGGAGTCGCACTGGTGTTTCCTTCGAGCATTGGTCGCTAGCACCGCTGATCTCGAAGACTCGTCGACGAAATCAGTGTGGATACCGGTAGAGGCGTCACGCGTGGGACGCTCGATCGACGGTTTAAAAGATTTCAGGTACACTTTATCTATTCCCATTCTACTAGTAGGTCTTGGGATCTAGTTTCACGGGTAGGAAATTTTAAATTTCTATTCCTTGTACGCTTTCGTAGGCCCTGTGAAACTAGCAGCTGGTGCCTTTGTTTATTGGTTACTGGCTGCCGCTTCTGTTTGTTACGCTAAGCTGCAGATTACTCTTTACAATGGTGCCTATGAACTATATGTTGTTGCTATGATTCAATTAATTGAGTTTACTATCACCGTTTATACTCGTTTAATCCTTGATTACGAGCTCCTCTTGCCCAAAAACTATACATAATGCCATGTTCAAATTTTCCTCTGAACAATAGAGTTAACACTCCTAAAACTGATGATTGTGGCTTGGATTGATTGTGAGGACCCTTAACATGTTTGATGGAATGTCTATGAGAGCATAACATCATTGCTTGACTTAAAAGGATTTTCTTTCTTTCATCATAGTCCGTATTTTTATTTATTTCCTTCGATTTGGCCAGTAACATATCAATTAAACTATTCATCTTTACATTAATTTCAATACATGTGAGTTTCACCTAACTTGTCTAGAACATGAGGTCGCACCGAACGGTGTTTCCCATTAAGTCAATCATTTTAATGTGTGCTGCCTTGGAACATAGTGTGCATATGGCCTCGCTTTGGCATTCTTTCTTTACATTTATCTATCAATGTGTGTAGTCCCAAATCAAGTTTGAATTCCTTAATTGTATGTGTCTTGCCTGTGTGAGTGTGTATTTGCCTAGTTAACCTTTATTGTTGTATGTGCATTATAAGTTATCGGTACTGCTCTGCAACTGAGATGGCTCCCAAGGGTGAAGGCATAGTTGAGTGGACAGACGAGCTTGAGAGTGTTTTCATTGACATCATGGTCGATAAATTCCAAAGGACGCATACATCAAGTTGGAAATGGAAGGACTAGGGATAGATGAGTAGGAAACTAGAAGAGAAATTTCCAGGTGTGATTCTTGGCGCCGACAAGGTGAAAACAAAAGCACAAAGGCTGAAGACACAGTACACTCGGTTCACAGAGCCGATTCAGCACACTGGAGTAGGTTGGGATGGGCCGACCAACACCGTGAAGGCAAATCCTGATATTTGGGACAAGTTTATCAAGGTACTCTACCGCTTACTCTTTAAAAATTTGCCTATTTCACACAAAGTCGTTACTAAGTATTGCATGTGTATAACATGTAGAGGCACAGCAACTTCAGGACTTTTCGATCGAAAGGATGCAAGCATTATGAGGCCTTAAAACTGATGTGCAAATCTAATATAGCATCAGGGGGCCTACGAATTTCTTCAACCGACCCACCTCAGAGCCCCCGATCCTATGCATGCATAGAAGAGGAATTTCTAGCATCACGGAACAGTCGTGGCAAAGAGCCTATCGATCTTGCAGAGGGCTCCGCTGACAGTGATGATCCAACTCATGAAGCTGATGAACCTGTCGTTACAGGGTCGAGGCGGTGAGTGAGAAAGAGAGGTTCGATCACTAAAACGCAGTTGCAGGAGTTGATCAACTTGTACAGGGAAAGTAAGACCAAGAAGGACAAAGCGAAAAATTCTACCCCTTCGGAGTCAAAGAGCAAGTCAGTGATGGGCCCCGAGAAACCAGCATGGGACAACATCGTCGAAGCCATGGATGTCCTCAATAAAATGAAGGGAACAATTTCCGTACGCGAGTATCTCGCCGGTACAGCATGAATTACGGAGGATGACCGATGGCGACAGGCGTTCGTTTGCATGTACGATGAAGCTAGGCGCGAATGGTTGCGCAGCCTTGTTCATCCTTAAACGGCTGAACGTTTCTCCTCATATGTATTTGTTATTTTCCGTTTTTCTATTATGACATTAACTAAACCCTTGTTTTGTATTTGTTATGTTTGAACTTGATTAACTTTAATTTGCTTCGTGTGAATATCTGTGATGTGTTCTTCTATGATTTTGATTGATAATGCATTGGATATGTGTTTGAAACATAATTCCCTTCGTCATTTCGTGCTATTTTTTGATAATCTATCATGTTAACGTTTGTCGATATAGCTCGTCAACCTCAATGGAAGAGGAGGATGCCAAGGCATGTGAACTCATCGTGATATGATAATTCATCGAGCGACGATGACAACAATAGCATAGATGATTTGCTCGTCCTTTTGGCTATCCAGGTTGCAACAAACGAACAACAAGTCCCCCATGCACGTCCATCGCAGGTAGATGAACTACGAGGCAGTGAGTACATAACGAAGTGCTTTCAAATGACACAAGGTGTTACAAGAATTTCAGGATGGACCCTCACGTATTTCATAATTTGTGCGACACGTTAAGAGCAAACTGTGGTATTCGAAATACAAGGAAAGATATGACCGTCGAGGAGATACTTTGAATGTTCTTATTGGTAGTTGCACATAGTACTCGATATGTCGTTGTTGCCGAACGCTTTCAGCATTCTAAGGAGACAGTCTCACGGGTATTCAATTTAATACTTCAAGGAATTCATTCGTTAGTGCCAATGTACATAAGACAGAGGAACGTTGAGGAGTAGCTTGAAATTCGCGGGTGCCGACAATGGTACCCATTCTTTAGGGTAATTATCGTACAACTGTCGAAATGAACTTCTATTCTTTTATTACATGTACTCTAATTCGTATTGATTTTTATTATTACTACAGCATTGCATCGGGGCAATTGATGGGACTCATGTCGATGCTATTATGCCAGCTTCGGTGAGAGGCACGTATCGCGATCGAAACGGTGACATAACACAAAATGTTCTTGTTGTTTGTTCCCATCAAATGATCTTCACTTATGTCATGACCGGATGGGAGGGTTTGGCACACAACTCCAGAATTCTTTCTGATGCCGCAACGTTACCGACATTCTCCGCACCATAAGGCGGTAAGTTGTTATTTTCCATATACCATGTTTTCTTGTCAAGCTCTTATGTATTTCGATAAACATATGGAACTACAGATATATACATTATTTGTACATGTGTGTACGCAGAACAATATTATGTAGTTGATGCGAGCTTTCCAAATATTCCCAGTTATTTAGCCCCTTAAGGACAACGGTATCACCGTAGTGACTTCAATAATGACAATCTTTCAATGACGATGGAAGAGCTGTTTAATCAGTGACACACATCGTTCGTAACGTAATAGAACGGTGCTTCGGTGTCGTCAAGAACAGATTTGGAATACTGCGGTAATATCAAATTCAGACCGCGCCACCAAGGACAAATTGCGCTTGCCTGCTTTATGTTGCACTATTTCATTCGGATCAATAGTTATCACGATAGATTATTTAATGAGTATGGCGATGCGTGGCAATATTATGATGAATTTCGTAATCCACCTCAACAAAATGGAATCCGAAATGATATTGACATGAGCAATAGGGAGATGGATGCATTACGTAACTGTATTGCAAATCAAATATGACATGCTGAAAGAGGAGGAGCCTATTAGTATGAACGGGTGGAGTTGAGAATTAGTTGTAATGGAGTTGTATTATGACGGAGTAATATAAATATTTATGTGTGTAACCCACCTTTTTTACTTTTAATATGTTATTTTGTTTTGTAATGGGTAGAGTTAAGTTAAAATTGTGATTTTAAAATAACACTTGCAAACCAAACACTACATTAACTTCTATTCATTTACTATTTATTCTTATTTAGTTCTAATTATATATTTATATATTAAAATTATTAAGTACTTTTATTTATAAACTCCTAAATTTTTTTTGCTTTTATTATTATTTTAGCACTATTTAATCTTAATATATATATTTATAATTATGCCACTATTTATTACACTTTATTCATATATATATATATATATATATATATATATATACTCATAGATATCAATATAGATTTACCTTTTTCTCCCATTATATTATAATATTTACCTTTATGACGCTATTAATTGTCTTGTAATCAAGTTTATATATTATATATATATATTATAATCTAGAAAAATTTTGCGAACTTACCGATTTACTTTTTTGACCCAATTAATTACCATGTAATCAAGTTTATATAATAATAATAATAATAATAATAATAATAATAATCTGGAGCAAAATTTTGCGAACTTACCAATTTTCTGAAACTAGCAGTTGCACTGTGAAGGTTCATCTGCTAATTATTGCGTTATACGAAACTTACAAACAAAAATAATAATAATAAATAAATAAATAAGAAGCTTAGACAAAACATTCATAAGACTGAGTTAGAAGATGAAAAAAATAGCAACTTGCGTAATATCCAACATTGTTCTTTTCCAGTAACGGTTATGTCAATAAAGGAAGAGTTCCATTCCGGACTAATAGATCGTAATACATGGAAATATACTAGTCACTTATGGTTGGAACCTCATATCTAAATATCATTTTGTACATCGGACCTCTTCCTACCAAACTTGAGGGTACAAACCATTAATAAAATGGGTTTCAGCAATTTGTCAGCGAGGACAGGCTTATTTCAGAATCATCTCAATTGGACCCAGTCAAGAACAGACAAAAACAAGCAAATGATGTATGTTAGCCTCTTTTAGGTTCACACCTAAAAAATTGCTGCAAGTAGCTCCCCGGAGTAGCACATCATCTCCTATAGATGTATTTTGCTAGCGGGAATCTCAAGGTTCGCGCCACCTGATGAAACATCAAGGTAAACAAGTACCAATATCGTAAATTATAGAAGATTCTTTTGGTGAAAGATTTGCAGTAAAGATGAATGGTGGATCTGGTGTGGTTTTAGTAAAGTGATGAAAATGTTACCTTAAGGGCTAGATCTTCAGAAACCATACATCTGTACCGTGTGGAACCCTCAAGGGGGCAGCTTCCTCCTTTAACTAAAATATTGGCATTGCAAAGGCTCGATATTTGCAGGAGAACGTCCGAACTGAGCATGTTATTCTCGCCGCCAATGCCTATCCAATCATCTGGTCCCGCCTCTTCATCTGGTGAACCTTCTGCCACCGATGTAAGGCATTGATATATTGCCAATAGCCTCTCTAATGGGAAACTCCCAGGCCCTTTGGTTAGCAATTCTTCTTCTGCAGTTTCTTGCTGTGCCTTCACTTTATCAGATGACCTGTTCACAAATCATGTAAAAAGAAAAGCTGAATTTTATGCTTTCAAGTGAGATGACACAGTTTCGAAAAGGAAACACATGTTATATATACGACATATTACCACCCAACCTGAACACATTTATATTTAAAAAAAGAAGGAAAATTCGTATCCTAATTTTGATCAAAAGCCCCCCAAATCTCATGATAAAAGGTGTGAAGGTCTTAAATGATTCCGTTTTCTCTTCTTCTTCTTTTTTCCTTCCTATCTTCTTCCAGAATATGAGATAATTGGATCTAAGGATTGATAATATGTTATGCATATATTTGCTCGGATTGGCAGAAGCCAAGTAGAAAGGTAAATGCATAGCCACATATTGCATGAAACCAGATTATATCTCTCTCTCTGTTTGCACCTGAACTACAGTTTTCATAATCTTTTACTAATGATATTTTAGATTAAGAGTTCCTTCCACACGCCATCACTGAAAGGCTATACCAGAACTCGACCGTTTGTTACATCAAAATCTGTAAGGTCAGGTGCACTTGCTTTGGCAACTCAAACATCATTTCCTTAATGTCAGAGAAATTACAAGTTTTGCTTAAAACACTACAAGTAATAACCAGTAATTCATCAAAATTACTCCATAGTAAATTATGGTTGAAAGCAAAGATTAAACTATTTCTTAAGACATTGGAAAGACCAAGCAGAGATGACACTCAAATGCAAGAGAATAATGCTTATTATCACAATTAACCTCAATCCATCATTTAGTACAAGAATATTCTATATATAGAATTTTAATTTAAATTGGTAATGTATTGGATAGATATAAAGAAAGATGTGCAGGCCAGAATAATAATATAAACACTAGCCAATTATCATGTGTAGCATATAACATTAGATTCATGAAAGGCTTGGAATGAGAGAGACCACGTGAACTTACTTCCTCCGACGTTTTCGGCTATCTGACCCACCAGTAGAGTCAAAAAGCGATGCATCAAGAGTTGCTGGATTTCTCGAAGCAAGAAATGAGGAGATAAGTAGATACTTTGCAGAAGTGCACATGTGAAAATCCAATTCATTCAACTTTTCAGAACTTGCCAATTTTCTCTTGCCGCCTATCTGCTCAGGCTTCCTACTAGTTTCAGCTTCAGGGGAAGAACGAGATTGAACTCTAAATATCTCATTCAGAGCCGAAGAAATCTCTGGCTGAAGATTACTGTATAACCTTCTTTTCATGTCTTCATTAGGGACAGCCCCAGGATCACTTAAAGGCTTGCAGTATTGCATGTACAAAGTTGCAAAAATGGGACATAATTCATCCAACCTTCTAGTGATTCTGCAGAAGGGCCTCAATACAACACTGCCAGGCGCAAACCAATAACAAATGTTGTTTATTAATTAGAAAAATGGAGAAAAGATTCAAGGAAAGATAAAAAGAATAGATAAGAAAACAAAAGTTTCTTACTCAAGAAATGAGGAATACAGCTTCTGATTTGCCTGGTTTCTCAGCAGAATTTGACGAAGATCATTTTCCGCGTAAGAAGGAAAATAAATAGGAATTGGTTCTACACAACTCATGTTTGAGTAAAACATATCTGGTGAAGTACTGCTAATGAAGATCACACCAACCTCGGGAATTTTAAGAATATCATAGAGATTAAATAAGAAAGGTAACAAGCTAGAGGCTTTACCCCACTCCCTAACAACTTCAAGGTTGTCAAAAATCAAGTAAGTCATATAACCATTAATCGGTCGCTCTGACTTGGAAAATTTAGACTTTCCCACACTCTCCTTGAGGCTTTTTATCACCCCGGTCAAGGCTTCGCGAAGCAAAATAACAAAGTCGGACGGCTTGTCACATCGTTTTGCACTCGAATACCCATTAGCAGCATTCCGGTGGTGCAGTATCAGCTGGTTCAGAATGGATTCAAAGAGGATTCTTAGGCTGTAGCATGTTCTGAAGCTCGAGTAGACAAAAGGACGGTTGAGGTGCCTGAATAACTGGAGAATGACACTCGTTTTGCCAGTGGAAGGACCTCCATAAACAAAGAATGGGAGTGTCGGAGAATTCAAAGGACCTAACAGCTGAATGAGGTCAAGAATCTGATTTTTCCTACCGGGAAAAGTAGACAAGAGGACATCTAAGCTAATTGGATCTCCATATACCAAGTCACTGACTGATGGAGAGCATAAATCAACCGCTTCTTCCGTCCCACCCTCAGTTATCTTGTTTGAAGTAGGTGTGGAAGTAGCAGACCGGGTGGATCTTCTGGATACCCGTGGAGATTCCTCTTTAGCCATGCCGCTAAAATCGTTGAAAATGCATACCTTCTGCAGAACCAAATACAATCTTTTAGGAATACGAGAACAAACTTCATTAGCCCAGTAATAAGACATCACAGCAGAAAGACACTAAGACTGACAGGTATTGTCACAGAGCATGTTCCCAGGACTACCATATGCAAAAACCGAGCGCCTTGCAAACAAAAAGAAAGGGGAAATAAGTCTGAAACCCTGAACGACTGACTGCATTTTTACCACACTAAGCTGTGACAGCTGCAACACGTTTTACAGGCTAGATAATAGTTATAGCCATAAATACGTCTAAGTGCCATTACTGATTCAACTCAAACTTCAGGCTAGGAGAATGAATTCTTGCGGCAAAAAGTTGCATATTTTGAAGATAAATCCGGTGCTTCGAATGCAACTGTTGCCTAATCCCATAATGCAAGAAGTCCACATAGCTTGATTAGACCATAACTATAGCTTGTAAAAGCATAGAGCTGAAGAAAGCAATCAAAGAACTAAACCGAATCCTCATTTTCACCACAGTGAATCAAATTGATATATTTCAATGTTGGCATAACGCGTAACTTTCTAAGTAACACGCAAGGAAGCATCTATACGACAATCAAGGACTGCATTTATAGAGACAATCCATCACCTCCAAATTGAAGGAAAGGTTAATACGCCAAATTACCCGCTTCAAGCAAGTCTAATTGAGACAGACATAAAGTTTGCAGCTTTCAGTTCATCCCTCGAATAACCAAGTCTGATTGACTAATACATTGCATTGCCCCCATCAGATACTAACCTTAACCTCACCGATTAATCAAAGACCACCGCCATTAACAAACCCGGAAAAGGTGGAAAAAGGAGAAACGAAAATTAAGAAGAAAAAAAAAAAAATCCAATTGAATTAGGAAAGAGGGATGAGTTAGGGTTTACTAGCTTCCCGCCGACAAAATTTTGGAGAGGAAGGCGGCGGTGGATGGGATGGTACACGGTTAATCAGCCGCCATGCCTGCTCGCCGTAGCAGAACGAACAGCGGACAAGCTCAATTTCAAAGTGTTGGGAAAAGTAAAAGTGAGTGAGAGGGATCGAATTTTTGGGTGCGGAGACTAGAGAAGGGACGAGGACGACGCGGCGGGGGCTCGTTCTTCGGCCCACAGCCGGCCGACGGGGAAGGAGGCGGAGTGGAAAGGAAGGGAAGGGGAGAGAGAGAGAGAGAGAGAGAGAGAGATTGGGTAGTAGGAGAGTGAGGGTGAGTGACGGAAGAAGGGGTTGATTCAAAATATCAAAAAACAATTGGGGCAATTTTGGAATATCTTACAAGTTCAGGGGAAGATAAAATGGGCCGAGGGTGGAGCTTTTCCCTCCTTTCCAGCCGCCGAGGGCGGGAAAATCGACAAGAAGGAGAGGAGATTCTCTGGATCGGTTTTGAGTTATTCGGTTCGGGTCAATACTTTCGAGGACCGAACCCGAATAAGCGGCTGCGCTGCGGCCCTTATGAAGTCGTTGCTAAAGAAAAGAATCCCAGCAATAAACAAATGGTATTTCTGGACATATTTTTTTTAAAATATGTCCAGAAATACCATTTGTTTATTGTATCGTATCTAGTGATGATATAACGTACTTCTTGGTAGCTTTTTCTCTGATAGAGATTTGAATCTCTAAGAACCATATCATAATTACCAGACGATGCTTCCTACATAGTTTATTATTTTGTTTTTTAATTAATAAATGGTATATGATGCAATAACAATTATTAGAAAATGGTCATTATATAAAGATTTCATTATGCGTACTGTGCATGTCTTACTACATTTACCGTGTGCATTTGATCTAGTAAAATTCACTTGACTAATAATAAATGCTATTGAGTTAATGCAATTAAATTTTAAAAGAAATAATTTATTTCCATAACTAAAAACTACTCATATATATATAGCAAACGTTTTATAAACATAAATATTTATACATACTATGAAATTCATTTGAATAACAATTAAAGTTCTTGAGTTTATGCAATTAAAATTTAGGAACAATTACTTTTATTTTCGCTCTTCTTTAAAAAAAGTAATTTTAGGAATATTTAAAAGTACTTAAAATATAGCAAAACCAAAACTTGTGATTTCTGATAAATTTTTACTTTTGCAAAATTTATATATATCACTTTATGTAGCATTCAAGAGAATACTATGTAATACTATAAATTTTAAAAAAAATCCAGAACTTGCTAATCTATTTATATATAAGTAAAATCCACTTGAGTAGTAATAAATGTTATTGAATTAATGCAATTAAATATCTTGGAAAAATAATTTAGTTTTTAGTACTAAAAAATACTAATAGATATAGCAAATGTTTTATATCTACAAATATTTACATATAGTAAATATTTATGCAATTAAAAATGAGGAATAATTAATTTTAACTTTCGTACTTCTCTAGAAGAAAGCTTTTACTTTTTGGAAATAAAAAATACTTAAAATATAGGAAAACCAAAGTCTGTAAAGTGGTGGCTTAAGAAAAGTAAAAGGATCACTGTGACAGTTTTAGAAAGTCATATTAGAAAATTATTTTTTGACACCGTTTTGTCCAACGAGGCAGCCACGTCAGACATTCGTTAGTGACATTGACGGCTGGGACCTAAATTGATTGACGAACCCCACCCCACGTGTTAAGCGAAATTGATGGCAAAAATGATGAGGGACTTAAGTGGTGGCAAGGTACAAGTAACGGGATGACAGTGATAGTTTTCTCAAAAAGTCTATATATGATCCTTTGTATAGCATTCAAAATAACATAATTAACACTATTAACCTAAAAAAATTAACATAAGTTACTAAATAATAAATTTATGGTCACATAAAAAAAACTTTTGATACGTCATATATGGTCATATCAAACTTTACTCACTAAAAAAAACCTGAAATAATCCAGAACAGCAAATTATTCAAAAAATATTATATAGATATTATAATATTTTTTGGGTAAAAATACTGAGCTATGCATTTATATAAATTATGAAAATTGCGTATATATAAGAACGTGTATTAAACAATGCCTAATATATGACAATTATTATTTGATATTTTCAATTCATCTAATTGTAAGAATTAAATTTATTTTAGAAACTCTGAAAAGTAATTATTAAAGATGAGGTTGTGCAATGCACGAGTTTGAACTCTAGTAATAGTTTATATACTGAAGCAAGAACTATAATATGACGGACTGAATTATTGCAAACGCAATAAAGCAATTACCTTCGTACAAATTTAATTATTAGAGTAAATAGACAATTCCGTCCCTGACTTTCGCACGTTGCATCAATTTCGTCCATGACTTATTTTTTTACATCAATTTCGTCCCTCCCGACTTTGCACTTTTACATCAATTTTAGTCCCTGATTTTGCACATTTGCATCAATTTAGTCCTCTCACTTGAAGTTTACATCAAATTGGGTCCTCCACTTTGCACAGTTACATCAATTTAGTCCCTGACTTTATGCAGTACATCAGTTAGTGGTACAGTTGCATTAATTTGGTCCTTTTTGGGTGGATGCATCGATCTGATTCCAATGCGACATCA
Source organism: Punica granatum (assembly GCF_007655135.1). NCBI lineage: Eukaryota > Viridiplantae > Streptophyta > Magnoliopsida > Myrtales > Lythraceae > Punica > Punica granatum. The sequence continues at coordinate 23,064,633 of NC_045131.1, forward strand.
ATTTGGTCCCCTGCCACATCAATTTTGGCCATGTCGTTAGTTTTTATGGTTATGTTGTTAAACGGTGGAAAATGTTACATCAATTTGGTCCTCGTGCTACATCAAATTAGTCCCTTGACCATTTTTTAACAGATCTAACTAAACTCCCACCATTTGCTACATCAATTTAGTTAGTCCTTGGACTATTTTTTAACAGATCTAAACTAACTCCTAAACCTCTGCCCATTTACTACATCAATTTAGTCCATGAACCTTTTTTAGCATAGTGAACTAAACTCCCACCTTCCTTCCTCCTTCCCCCCAACCTCCCCCCAACGAAACAAAGCCATATTGGCCTACTGAATGGTTCAAAGCAAATGGATTGCAAATGGAATGAAGGAAAAAAACTTACCAAAATAAAATGAAATTAGAAAAATGACTATATTATTATTATAGACAAAAATGGCTACACAAAAGGTACAGACATGGGCAAAGCAACAACCCATATGCTACCACAAAAATGGCTGGTTTGCCAAAAATACTACACAAAAGGTGTTGGGAATTGGTGTATGCCCTAGAGGCAATCTATAATCAGTTTTGTAATATGATATCTATTCATTATAAACGAGGCATATCTGTTATTGTGTAGATTGCGCTAAATATGATTTTACACAATAATTTCCTTGGAATAGTAGGTTCAATAGGCATCAAGTGTGACTTGATTGTGAGATCCTATATTACTGAACATTATTCCTAAATGTCCATAGTCAAAGTATTATCGTTAATTAGGACAACGGTAATACGGTTAGACTAGTGTGAGTGTTTTTGATGACCCAATCTCATAGGTCATGGATATGGAGATATCAAATCACCACCCATTATACATTAAGAGTAATGTTATTGACTGACCCGCCATGAGATTGCTACATGGGTTGTTACGTGACTGTCATTAGCATATCTCAAAGTGACTATAGTGTAATGGTCCTTTGACTTGAGGTCACCATGGATTCCTACGTTATGTCGTATATTTTGATACTGTCAAACGCCACCGTAACTGGTTGGTGATAAAGATAGTTATTGGGTATGCCACAAAAGCATGGAAAAGAATGTGAGTGACCAAGATAGGATTTGTCCTCCTACGAAACGGGAGCGATACTCACGGCCACTTGGTGGTTAAGTCTAGTGTATGCATACCCAAATGATTTGATACGTCATATATGGTCATATCAAACTTTACTCACTAAAAAAAACCTGAAATAATCCTAGAACAGCAAATTATTCAAAAATATATTAATAGATATTAAATATTTTTGGTAAAAAAAAATGGCTATGCATTTATATAAATTATGAAAATTGCCTATAATAAGAACGTGTATAACAATGCCTAATATATGAAAATTATTTTTGATATTCAATTCATCTAATTGTAAGAATTAAATTTATTTTAGAAACTCTGAAAAGTAATTATTAAAGATGAGGTTGTGCAATGCACGAGTTGAACTCTAGTAATAGTTTATATACTGAGCAAGAACTATAATATGACGGACTGAATTATTGAAACGCAATAAAGCAATTACCTTCGTCAAACAAATGTTATTATTAGAGTAAATAGACAATTTCGTCCCTGACTTTCGCACGTTGCATCAATTTCGTCCATGACTTATTTTTTACATTCAATTTCGTTCCCGACTTTGCACTTTTACATCAATTAGTCCCTGATTTTGCACATTTGCATCAATTTAGTCTCTCACTTGAAGGTTACATCAAATTGGTCCTCCACTTTGCACAGTTACATAATTTATAGTCCTGACTTTATGCAGTTACATCAGTTAGTGGTACAGTTGCATTAATTTGGTCCTTTTTTGGGTGGGATGCATCGATCTGATTCCAATGCGACATCAATTTGGTCCCCTGCCACATCAATTTGGCCATGTCGTTAAGTTTTTAATGGTTATGTTGTTTTAAACGGTGGGAAATGTTACAGAAATTTGGTCCTCGTGCTACATCAAATTAGTCCCTTGACCATTTTTTAACAGATCTAAAAACTCCCATCCATTTGCTACATCAATTTAGTCCTGGACTATTTTTAACAGATCTAACTAAACTCCTGCCCATTTACTACATCAATTAGTCCATGCACCATTTTTAGCATAGTGAACTAAACCCTCCCACCTTCTTCCTCCTTCCCCCAATGAAACAAAGCCATATTGGCCTACTGAATGGTTCAAAGCAAATGGATTGCAAATGGAATGAAGGAAAAAACTTACCAAAATAAAATGAAATTAGAAAAATGACTATATTATTATTATAGACAAAAATGGCTACACAAAAGGTACAGACATGGGCAAAGCAACAACCCATATGCTACACAAAAATGGCTGGTTTGCCAAAAATACCTACACAAAAGGTACAGACAAAGGCAATATCTTTAGCAATGTAACATGTATCGCTTCTGCAAAAGGTACAACAGTAATTTGGAACAACCTAAAATGATGAGCTTCTGCAATATACAGTTCAATTAGGTGGAGGTCCCTTTGGTTGGAAATATGTTGCAAACCTAGCAGCAGTTCCAGAACTTACAGCTTCCATAGTGTGTACTGTGATGGAAGTGTGATGGGGCCTAACTGGAGGGGGGACTCACTGGAGGTGGCCTAACTGGAGGTGGCCTCACTGGAGGGGGTCTCATTGGAGAAGCTGTCATTGGTTGGAAAAAGGAGGCCTCAACAAATGTGGGCATCCGATGAACCTATACATGATATTAAGGAGAATGAATTAATTCGTAGCATTTACAAAAATTCAAATGTAAAAATAAAAGCAAAAGTACATGTGATGGTTGTGCATCAGATAAACCAAACTGAGATGGCTGTGATGGTTGGGGTGGAGCAGATTATTGTGATATATTCATTTCTTCTGCTGTATCTTCCATATTCTCATTCCTTTCCACTTGAACATTCGGATTCTCTGCTTCAGCTAGCTTAGAACCACTCGGAGCACCACCTGAAGTAGAAGCACCATGCCTATCCTTTTTCCCCTTAGCAACTGGTTGTCCAGTACATTTCTTCTTGGTGTGCCCCATTTCTCCACACCTGCCACACCTTGGATCATTTAACTGTCTCTTTAACTGGTGAGGGTTAGCCTTATCCTCTGGAGCCTTCTCCTCTGCTTCTTGGGTCTTCCTGGTTATCTCTTCATCTTTGAAGGAAAGACAGAGCCATCAGGAGTCCTCTCCCAGTAATCTTGGCCACTAATGGAATGTATGAAGAGTTCATAAACTTTCTGTGTGACCTCTTTCCTTAAGAGAGGATTGACAAACTCCTCTAGCCTCTGGCTATTGTACAACATGGCAATAATGGCATGCTTGCATGGTATGCCAGTCAAGTCCCATACTATATAAGAACAACTATGCACCTTCATATCAACAACACACTTAGAGAATGGTGGGTATGTTACCTCAAACTGTGACATGTGAGGATCCCCTGCCCACAATGGAACCCAGCCATTAGAGTTCTTCATGTGTTCCTCTAATCTTGCCTGAACTTTGGGGTAGAGAAATCCATTGTATCTGGCCAATAAAGTCTGGCATCTTATCTTCTTCCTTGTGATGTACTCTCTCACCCCTTCAACCAAGGTTAATATAGGTTTACCCCTCACTTTTAACAGTTCTTTGTTGAATTGCCCACACATATTACTGGTTAGTGCATCATTCTTACAGATAGTATCAAAAACTGACCTTGACCATCTGCTTGGATCAATTGTTCCTAGATACTCTACAGCTGTTTGGTTGATCCTTCGAAGAGCATTCATGCACCGCGTGAACCTTTGTGAAGTTGTTGCTTTGGCATAATTCTAGAATGCTCTTTGCAGTTCACCACCATTGCACTTAGCATGCTTGGTCAGGTTTGCCTAGATATGCCTACTACAAAATCTGTGGGGTGCACCATCACATACTTCTTTTATTGCAGCATCCAATCCCTACAATGTTCAAAAAGATAATCAATACACAATTTTAAAGGATGTAACTGATGTAACAATGCAATACACATTCATTAAACTCACATTTTGCATGTCAGAGATGAAAGTATATTTCTTATCTAAGGTTCTGAAGAAACCATTTCCAACTTTCTGTGCACTCCACTTTCAACTACAGCATATGCAATGACAAAGAATGAATTGTTTCCATCTTGGCTTACTGCTGAAAGAAGTTGGCTACCATAATAACCCTTTATAAAGCATCCATCTAACCCAATGATAGGTCTACAGCCTTCTTGGAAGCCTCTCTTACATGCTTCTAAGCAAATGTATAGCCTCTCAAACTCATGTGTCTCTGGTTAGACTTGCAATAATACAGTCGAACTAGGGTTGGATCTTAAAATCTCATAGGCATAATCTCTCAGTATTGCATACTGCTCCATTTCTTTACCTTCACACTTTTGCTCAGCCAGCTTGGTGGCTCTGAAAACCATTGCATCATATAACTTCACCTGGTAATTGTGAATGAAGAATTCAAATACCTGCTGTGCAAACATGTTTGACTGGTTCCTCAACTTGGGAATTAACTCTCTGTAACCCACTCCCTTGTTGCCAGCTTGTTCTCGATCCTTCTTCCACAAGTGTGCTCAAAATCATATGTCATCACTTGATAGGTGTTTGTCTTTTTATTCAAAACACAGTATATTTTCCATTGGCAGCCATGGTCCCCCCTCTTCTCAACACAGTATGCCCTGACTCTTGCCTTATCATTTTTTATAAAATTAACTTCCCTCCCCACTGCAATGTTGGTGTTTCTCATAGCCATCTTGAAGACATCAAGATTTTCAAACTCCATTCCAACAGTAATTTCCTCAGTTCGATTTTCTTCTGCATTGTATATTGGAAACTTATCATTTTCCTCATCTAAATCCCCAGCCAATGACTCCAGTTCTTCACTTTTATAGCCATCAGATAGGTTGTCATCCATTGCTGGTGTCTCCTTAATATCATCAGCTACATTTGTTGGTGGACTTGTAGGAGATGCAGGAGATGAATGTATTGTATCATCATGATCAGCTACAACATCTATTTGTATTGTCATCTTAAACCTGTCTTTGCTTTTGTAACTTGGCATCTTCTGTTTTGAGACCTCTTGAACTTTCTTCTTACCCTTCTCCTTCTGCTTTCTATTCTTCACAACAACAGACTTCTTCATAGTTCTTACTTGGCTTGCTTCTACAGTAGCATTGGCACATTGCATCTCCTCAAGACCAGGCTAAGTGGACTGTTCAAACTCCATATCATCTTCCTCATCCCAGTCCCTTACTTCAGGCTCCATGCTTTCCATATCCTATTTATGTCTCCTCTTCTCTGTAGCTTCATGTTCCATCCTTTCAATCTCTTATTGTTTCCTCTTCTCTGCAGCTTTTTGTTCCATCATTTCAACCTCTTCTTGCTTTCTCTTCAGTTCAGCTCTTGCTCCATTCTCTCAGCCTCAACCCTCTCCAACTCCCTAATCTCCTCTTCATTGAGTTTTAAATGATCATCAGCTTGGCTATGCTCATAGTACAAGTGGAGTTCAGTCTGATATTGCAAGACACTGATCAAGTATCTAGCATCAAGGTCAAACTCGAAATTGTTTATGGCCAAATCAAATGTCTTAAATGTAGGATCTTTATAATGGCAGTTAGTGGGTGTTGTTCTATAGACATCAGGCAGCAAATCACAGACCTCAACTGCTGTGATTGTATGTACATCTACATTTCTTATGATGTCTACATCACCACCCTCATAACCCACCTTGGGTTCCCCAACAAACTTCCCTCCATGATGCAAATAAATATCGATTGTTTTTCACAAGTGCAAACTGTAGAGAAAGCAATTGTGAAAAGAAATCATTTTTAACATGTACAAACACCACATACACCAGGACATGCAAATTTCACCACATTACAGCATGATCGACCCACCAAAATATCATCTTTATGAAATGCACATACCCAGCAATGTCAAAACATGAACCTAAATCCTGACAGACCAACAACACTTTAGGAAGCATGTGTGTTGATGATCAAAACCCCTTAAAAATCTACTCATTTTAAAACCCACATTTCACCGAAAAACATAGACATCGAAAGTTACTTGGGTATACAGACAAATTTGTGGCTATTGTCTTCCATGGTGCTCATTTGAGCATTCTCTTGATGATCACCTCACTAGAACTTGGAGATGATGCGCTTCACACTTGAAGAAAGACAATGTACATAGAGAGAGAGATAGATAGAGAGAGAGAAAGAGAAAGCAGAGGAAGAAGATGAAACGTCTTCAAACGGGCGGGAAAATGGAGGGGGAAGGATGATGTAATCAACATTAAGGATGTAAGTGATGTAACAAACATCATTTAATTTTTATGTTATATCAATTTTCCCACGCGTTACATCAATTCAGTCCCTCAAGAAATTAACGAAACAGTAACGCTGTTTATCTCTCAGTCACTCGGACTAGATTGATGTAATCGGGGGTTGATCTGATGTAACACCAAAACTCAAGGACTTGTGCTGCAAACGTCAGGGACTAAATTGATGTAACCGTGCAAAGTCAGGGACTAATTTGATGTAATTGTGCAAAGTCGGGGACTAAATTGATGTAAAAAATAAGTCAGGGACGAAATTAATGCAAATGTGCAAAGTCGGGGACGAAATTGATTAAAAAATAAGTCAGGGATGAAATTGATGCAACGTGCGAAAATCAGGGACGGAATTGCCTATTTACTCTAATTATTATCATCTAAAATAATTTACTTTACCCCAAGTTGGCAAAAATGAAAATAAAAGGAAGAGAGAGAGAGAATTTTCACGAGCGCATTCGGACAGTGGTACCATTATTGAGGATTCACCCACAAATTGCCAACTATTAATTTATGTAGTCCCTTGGTTCCTGCCTTCTCATTTGCTAAATGATTAATTGCAGAAGTTAAATCCTTTAAGCTTCCTTAATTGCTCTGACATGTCATTGTTCGTACTCCCACGTTAAGTCCGTAGTTGGGCAACAAATGAATTCGTAGAAATTGACTAGGATGAGTTCTCAGCATATCAAATGAGGGCAAAACTGGCCGATACGGAAAATGAACAATTGACCCCATGGGTGTCAATAAATTGAACAATTGCGACATAACATACGGTTGTGGATATTCGAAAGACATTTCCAATAGGCAAAAACTGGAGTAGCCACCACCTATGTAAATGACCCAACTTTTCCCAAAAAAATCACTTGGACCCATAGAAATTACAAGAGTATTCCCAAAAAATTCACTTGCATCTATCTAAGTAACTACTACTAAAAAATTTCACTTGCACCTGTGTTTCAATGACTAAATTCATTTCTATCCAACTATAATTTGTGACCTTTCAACTGTCCAACTGTGATATTTACTTGACCATCTAAATACAAAATGTTTGTACGGACCCAAATTTCGTCTCGTCAAGGCCTATATGCTTGAGCACTGATGGCACGGTTTGGGAGTATCCACCTTCCCAGGGGATGCATGACGAACACCTGTGAAAAGGAATCGCCGCTACCTGTTTACGATCCGAAAGTCAAGGCCAGTGAGTTGTCCGGGTCTAGAGGTAAAAAATACACATAGTTTGCTAAGGCATATGGTCTTGCGGAACCAGGAGTTTCGAATTCAGTGGTTTTGTTATGTGTGAGCTTACATCCCGCATGCCTTGCCGGTACTCTAGTTTGTTCAATGTTTGTTATTTTTAGTTTGTTTACCGCTTGACTAGGTTTCGTTCATCTTACTCAATTTGACACCTTAAATTCGTATAAACAATCGATTCAGACTAAGAACCCGAGAGAGGAGTAGGCCCACACATAGAGTGTTCGATTCGTCGTCCTTGCATTACGGTTTATCAGACCATGATGCTCGATTCCCGGCGCGAGCCGAAACCGCGAAGCATTAGGCTTACTTATCCTTAAGGACGCAGACCGACTAGACCGGTTCAATGCTCAAACCGTTCGCTCACCGACTAGAATCGTTGCATGAATAAAATGTACAAATAAATGCTTCACAATATACTTTCAATAATAAATACAAATACATTAATGAGATCCCAATTGGTTCGGCCAATATCTATTCGCGCTCGTTGTGAAGTTGGAACATGCCAAAATTGAAATTAATGCGGTCACGGGCTCATTTGAGCTAGAGATCGGGTCCGACAAAATTAGTGGGTACTAGGAGGAATGAATAGTCCTCGAGATGGCCATGGGATTAGTTGAGCTCCCGGGTGATTGTCTTACCTCGTTTCACGCGCCCTAACCCATGTCATCCTTCGCTTGGATGCTATTCGGGTTAGAACGGTGACTCGATGCTAGACCCCATACCGCGCTCAGTGTGTTGGGGCGTTAGACCCCGTGCTTGTAGGGCGTTGGACCCATGGGAATCGTATCCTATGAGTTTGGGCTCAAACCGATAGAAAATAGAATAAACTGACAAGCTATGAGTTATTTGCCGGATTTACGTGAGGATCGGGATTGCTTAGTAGACATGTCTCTATCATAAACAGATAAAAACATAAACAATACATGCGATGAAAATTGGCTTTAGGCCACCCTAAAACGCATGCAACATTCAGCTTTGCTTAGAAAGAACTTCACGGACATTATGTGTGTTGTTAATTCCTGAGTGTGTGGGTTTATTTTAAGTTAATATCTTATCATGTTTTAATCCAATCAAAGCACAAACTTAAGAAAATGGAAATACGAAACACCACGGGGATGTCAAGATTTCTACTCGTATCCCTAGTCTATGTTACATTGACAGAAACACTTTGGTTGGATAAATGGGGCTATGCAGATAAGACCTGCGCTTGCACGGGCTACCCGTCTTTACCCATGACTCGGAATGTTTCCACTACTCTAACCCTAGGGTTGTCGGTAAATCATAAATTGATAATTGTGCCCTCAAGTGGGAAAAATGAGTTTGTGTGAAGAGAAAGCTAAGACTGTGTGATACGGACCGTCAAGGTTAGTAGCCAGTGTCAATCGATCCCTTGGAACCGCTAGGGTTGTGCGGACCACCCTGAGGGAGCCGAGAGACTGGTCGCTTCGGTTAGAATTGGTCCAAGAAGAACTCCCACATTCCGACTCGAGCCGCCTCAAATCGGACCCTAACTCGAGTCAGGACGCGTGAGTCATCTTTGGATGTCCATGCTACGAGTACCACATGTTTGGGTATTTTGTTAAAAATGTGGGTTTGGAAAAGGACGCGATTATCGGTTCAGGATTTATCGACTCGATTACAAATTACTAGCCGGTTCATGCAATTTATTAAAAGGTCAAATGAATTAATTAGCCGAGTAAACCGTCCTGATTTGATACACGTGTGAGATTGATTAAATTAAGGAAGTTATCGAATACTTTTGGATTTGTGGGTTTCGAATCATCGAATCAGTTATCGATGAACCATCCAGTTGGGGTTTTAATCCCCGATTAATTTCCTTTTATGCCATCATCGCTTGAAAATTGAAAGAAGTTTCCTTTTATGAAAATACTCCGTGACATATGTTCTTCGCTACACGAGAATATTGATTTCTTGGCCTTGAATGCTTTCCCTATTTGATAAAATGTGGGGATCAAAGACACTTGATTTTTTATCGGTCGAGAGTAAATAAAGTGCCAAAATTTTGAGGAAAAATACGGATAATCAGGCAACAAATCTTTGAGAAGTACACGATATTTTGGGAAATTATTTTTTCTTGCGTGCAAACTCGGAGAGCAAAATTTGGTCGACCACCGCACCAACTTTAAAATGATACCTTATGTCAGAAAACGCTTAAGGATTATGCTCAAGGATTTGCCTAATGCATCCCTGAGAACCGTCATCCGGAGTGATCTTTTTGCATTTTTGATCTATTCACTCCTGCTCTTGGACTGACGATGTGCTCGGGGCTTGCTTTGCTAATGACCGAGCCTGGGCCAAAAATGGGTGCTTCCAATAATTACTTAAATTCTCTATTTGCGTAAAATGACGAGTACATAAAGGTGCATAGAATGCAAAATCCCATGAAATCAAAGATCTATTTAGGAAAATTAGGGACTAGCATAATATACAAGTAATTTACATAACGACAAGATACATAAGAATATACTAGGACTATTTTAGCCTCGTACAAAGAGACAAAATGAGCAATCAATTCGCTCCATCGTACCTTGTTTAACTGAGTAATCATTCCAAGTAACTAAATTGTTGACAAAAAACATAAACATCAATAAAATAAATGCAACACTCAGAACATTCTTCCTATTCGAGCATCGGGCTCATGTGAAGGACATTTCTCCAGTCTTTTGCTGCTATTTCCACTTAGAATGTTCCTATAAGTTTTACATATGCAATCATTAGAAAGAATAAGTCACTACATTATCTAGAAAAATAAATAAAGGTAACATTTCTAAAACACCTACGAAATATGTTGTTGGCATTGATCTTTGATTTGAGATTGATGCGATGATTGTAATGCATATGCGAACTGGGTCTACACTTTAATTTTTGGCAAATCTCTAGAATTAAAAGAGTTAGGGACTAGTGAAACGGGATTATGCCGGGCCTGATTGAGGTGCTATTTGACATATCTTCCCGATCGGGTACCCATTTCTGAGCTTCCAACGGGCATGAGAGTCCTTATATTGGGAAATTACTGTGCGAGAAGCGAGATACCATTCCTTGGGCGGCTCTTGAGGTGGAGACTTCGATCATCCATTCCTTGAGAACATATCTCCTCTAAGGTATCCCACAACGATTTAGGCATGTCAAATCGGTTTTCCTAAAATGAATCGGTTTCATAACCTAAAATCAATCTTTTCGAGATAAAATAACAATTGTGTAAGAAACAAAAAAAAAATTAACATGTACTATATGAACATTGTGGAAAAATAGCTTTGTTAACCTGATGGGTCGTCGCCGCTGCCCCTTTGCTTTGAAACGGTAGTTCTTTTCCAAGCTCACGCCTTGGTTCTGAATGTAGTAGAGGGCGACTTTGTTCATATGCTCATAGCATCTCACACTGTCGAATGACTATGTTCCAACTGGATTCCACAAGTTCTGGCCGCAATAAAACTACCTACGGACCTCGAAGATCTCGTACGCACATTCAACCGCTCCGATGGTCGAAATGGTCTAACAACAAGCTGAAAAATGAAGAAATATGAGCTCAAAGTCTCTAGCTGAATATATGATGAATACATAAAGTGAATGGAACACCAAAAGAAAGAATCCCATGAAATTGGGAATTTATTTAGGAAAAATAAGGGCTAAGGCTAACATAATATACAAGTAATTTAATAAACTGCAAGATACAAATATTTATAAAGGAAAGAATCCCATGAAATTGAGGATCTATTTTGGAAAATTAGGGGCTAACCTAATATACAAGTAGTTTACATGATGACAAGATACATAAGAATATTCTAGAACTATTCTATCCTTACTAAGAGACATAATAAGCAATCAATTCACTCCACTGTACCTTGTTTAGCTGACTAATCATTCCAAATTACTAAATTGTTGATAAGAAATATAAACATCAATAAAGTAAACGAGAACACTCGCAACATTTTTCCTGGTCGAGAACCGGGCTCATGCGAAGTACATATCTCCAGTTTTTTGCTGCCATTTCGACGTAAAATGCCCCGATAAGTTTTACATGTGCAATCATGCGAAGAATAAGTCAGTACGTTATCTAGAAAATAAATAAATAAATAATAATAAAGTAACACTTCTAAAACACTTCTAAAACACCTAAGAAATATATTGTTGACATCTATCTTTGATTTGAGATTGATGTGATGATTGCAATGCATACGCGAATAGAGTCTACATGTTAATTTTGGGCAAATCTCGAGAATTAAACGAGTTAGGGAATATTGAGGTTGGCTTTTGCGGGGCCTGATCGGGGTGCTATTTGACATACCTTGGGGTGCCTCCCTTACTCATAATCTCGGTTTCCAACGGGCATAAAAGTCCTTAAATTGAGAAATTACCTTGCGAGATGCTAGATTCCTATCCTTAGGTGGCTCTTGAGGTGGCGGCTCCAATCATCCTTCCCTCGAGGGCATATCACCTCTCGCGTATCCCACATCGATTTAGGTATGTCAAATTGGTTTTCCTAAAATGAAATGGTTTCATAACCTAAAATCAACCTTTCCAAGAATGAAAAAAACAATTGTGTAAGAAACACAATAATTAACATGTATTATATGAGTACTGTGGAAAACTAGCTTGTTTACATTAATGGGTCATCGCCGCTGCCCCTTTGCTTTGAAACGGTAGTTCTTTTCCAAGATCATGCCTTTGTTTCGAGTGTAGTAGAGGGCCGCTTCTTTCATATACTCATAGCATCACGCATTGTCAAATGAATATGTTCCATCTGGCCTGTTATAATCCACGTTTCGACGGCGATAAAACTATCCTCTGACCCTGCAAGATCTCTTATGCACATTCGACCGCGTCAGTGGTCACTATGCTACCAAGGCACAGGACTCCTAGCTTGGTTCAAAGAAGCGAATATCGAGCTTGTCCCACGTGATGACAACATGCTCGCAAATGCTCTAGGCAAGTGTCCTGCAACACCACCACCAGAGATTGAAATACTCCTCATTGAGCACCCTGGGTATTCCTCGACGTACACTCCTATTGAGATTCTACAAGTCAATAATGCTGACAACTGGATGTCGCCAATCGTCCGATTCATTCAAACGAGTGCACTCCCTAGTGACCCAAAAGAGGCAAAAGGGATCAGGGCCTTGGCTCTCAAGTACATTATCATCGACGGGATACTTTATAAGCGGGGTTACCCCTCTTGAGGTGTGTAGACTCTGTAGACACGGATTATGTGCTTAGAGAAATCTATCAAGACATAGCAGGGGCTCATGAAGGGGCACAAAGCCTAGTTCTCAAGGCGCTTCGACAACGGTAGGTCCACTATGAATTAGATGTGAAGGAATTGGTGTAGAAGTGTTAGTAGTGCCTGGGGTCTTCTATCGCGACCCATCAGACACTATGAGGAACCTTTTCTGTCCTTGCAATAGTGAAAGTGGTTCCACTATGTCGATGCCCCAATAAGGGGAAAGGCCAAGGGGAATTTTCAAACTTGATTTGTAATAAGATAATATTTTCTAAAAATATTTTGGATGGGAAAATTAATGGTATGATTAAAATGAACAAATTATGTAACATTTAAGATAGAATTACAAAAAAAAGTAGATATAGGACGAAAACGATAAACTAAGAAAAGGTTTAGGATAAAAATGGCTTTTTTCAAAAAAAAAAAAAGAAAAAAACATTTGAAACCAAAGTAAAATAAACATGTCATTTGGCCAATTATTATTATTATTTAATAAATTTTTTAAACTCGCTGGCTGGCTGCGGCGTCTTCTTTCTGTGTCTCGGTCGGAAGTTCGACCACGAACCTCCCCTGTTTTGTCAGTCAAGCTTCCCAGTGTTCATCAGGGCAACTGGGCTGGGTTTTTGCTCTTCCGAGCCATTGCTTCGACAGCTTCACGCCGTCACCCCCTTTTCAAGCCTTCCATTCCAAGTGAGTTGCTACCTCGCCATTTCTTTCCCTAGCTTCCGTTCTTGCAAGCTCTTTCGGGGTTTGATTTGATTGATTGATTTCATCTGGGCTGTGCCGGAAGGAAGCCGCAATGTGCATGGATGCGAGGAATTGGGACGAGGAGGCCTACAGGGACAGCATAGTGAAGGCGAGGGAGGCCCAGACCAAGACCGTGTTCAGGACCGCCTGGGCCCCTTCCCATGATCCTAACCCCGACGCCATTGTCGTCGCCTCCAGTGATGGCTTCCTCGCCTCTTACTCCATTGCTTCTTGCATTCCTCGGCTCGTGAGTCCCCCTCTTGTCCTTCGTTGAACGCTAGCTATTGACATGGCTTCGGGCAGATATCATTGATTGTTTCTTCTGCTGTAATAAAAGGGTTGAATGGAATGGCCATCCACCAGATGGTCGCAGCTACGATGAAAGTTGAACAAAATTTTATTTTCCATAACGGATAGAGCAGTAGTAGTGAGTGAGAATCGAAGGGAACAAAAGAATGGAATTGAACGGCCTGGTTTACCCATTATCACAATGATTGGAGCGGGGTTAGAAATGTAGATGCAGAATGGTTAATTCTGTTATTTGTGTGCATAGGATGGTTGTGCCGTTTGTGAATCAGAGTGCTTTTTGTCATATGGATCCAGGAATAATAAAACATGGCTTTTTATCTGCCGTTCTCGGACTTTGGCTCTGGTGTCAAAAACTTTCACCTTGAACAGTTTTAGGGTGCTGCCCATTGCCAACTTAGTTTTATTGTAATTCCAAAGATAATCGTACAGGTTGTATTTTCAACAAGATGATTATTAACATGATTCTCAATCATTTTAATATGACTGTGCTGCTAATCTTGTTTCCTTTTATTGCAGCCTTTGGGTTTTGGCAGTTCTGGGGCTCAAAAGTGAGTACGCATTTCTAGATGGGTCATGGCTGAGTTTTCCATTCCTAAGCTAAATCTGACAATCGTTTTATTATTATTTTTTATGTGTTTGGGAATTTGCCTAGCTTCTTGCCCGTTGAACCTGATTGTGTTCTTCGAGGCCATGATGGACCTGCATATGATGTCAAATTTTATGGCGATGATGAAGATTCTTTGTTGCTAAGGTTCGTTCTGTAACTCCTTTTTTTTTTTTTTTTTCCTTTCCTTCCTTCGAATGCATGCCACGTCATATGAACAAAAAATTATGAAGTTAGAACAAGAGATAAATATGTTTTATGTCCTCAAACTTTGGGTGCATTTTCTATTTTTATCCCACCTTAAGAATAGCATTAAACTTTTCACTGATGATGCATCTTATATATTTTTGTTATCAAGTAAATTTTCTAAAAATACTTATTTAATATCTAAAACACGAAAAAAGAGGCAAGTGACGCCGGCCATTGCCACCTGAGGCGAAGGCTGAGCTCGGTGGGGGTTGGCAATGATGTCATGTTGCCAGCTCCAAGAAACAGCAGATGAGGCTGGTCAGGATCAAGCCTAAGGCTTGCTCAAAGCAAGGAAAACCTCAACTATGCAGTGCCCAGCCTCAGCCACATAGGGCTTTGGTTGCCGTCAAAATGAAAGCTGCATCTGGCCTTGCTTAGAGGTGCTGTGGACTGCATCAAAAGTCAGGCCCCCCTTACCAGCCTTTTATGGCTGGCCTTGCCCAACGACCCTTTCTTTTTTCTTTTGGATTTTCTTTTCATGTTTTGTTGTGAAATACTTTTCTTCCCTTTGAATCGAGTATTGGTTTTAAATACAATAAAGTGACTAGGTGGTTCAGACTGACTACAATGGAATGATTGAGGAAAACATGTTAAGTCAATGATGCTGTTAATAGGAAGAGGGTATGGGAAGAAGATAAATAGAAGCAGACATAACGACCAGAAGGGTGCACAATTCTTTGAAAACAACTTGTCTTGTTTTGCACGTTCTTGACCTAAAATTATTGTTCCTACCTGTATAGAAGTATATTCTTTCATCAATCCACCTTGTCTGAGTATGCCTTCATACCTTATTAGTGTTTGTGAGATTCTAACTGTGCACATTTTTGTCCTCATTTGTTTCTTACTTGACATCATAATTTCTTGTTGGTATTTGGTTTTTGGTTCACAAGGCTCGGTGCTGGCTGAGGTTGAGTCCTATGTAGTAATCTTGTGAGATGGACTGGGCTCTACTTATGTGTTTCAGTTGCAGCCCTGTGTTGCTCCTATTGTGCTTAGACTCTTTGATCTTATTACATAGTATGCTGGTTCAGCTTCCGTAATCTAGGAGAAGTTCCATTTTATCACTTCAGGGCACTAGGAAATTTCAAGTGAGTAACAACAAAAAGAACTCGAACCTTTTCTTTTTGTACAAATTAAAAAAAAAAAAGAATTCCATAGGTTAGTCAGTCAGTACAACTAATCGTAACACGACACATTATAATAATTTGGACATATCTGTACTGCATCAGAGCTTCACCTAAAGATAAAGAGAACAGGTGCTCCCATAATTGTGTACTGTCGGTGGTCTTATCTTGCACCATTCTTTCACCCAGAAGAACTGACTTAAAGGGATAGACTTTTGCTGCAGAAATTATATTGAAGGACCATGGAGATTTATGCACACTTGATGAATTTTATTGAATTTATTGGCACATGCACATCACTCTCAAGTATAAGAAACTACACACCCAACTATCTGATAGGACCTTTCACATGTGGCTTTCACATGCTTAGTAAGTGATAATAATTGTATATGATGGTTCCAAGACGTTATTTTTGGGGTCTTTCAAAGAAGATATTCATTTTTCATTAATTGATACATATCTTCCTGGATCTACTAGTTTTCTTAGGCAAAGTTTTCTTGAGCCATGAATTTGGTGAACGTTTAGTTTGACAGGTTTTAATGAAGCTATTGTCTCAAGTGACCTAAAGATTATTCAAATTTGAAGAATCTTCGGACATTGATTATTTTCGAAAGATTATTTTCCATACTTCTATGTTCAAGATTATCATTGGAAGATTATCATTTTAGGACTCCCAGATATATATACATACATCTATGTTTGAAGATTCTTCAATTTTTTCTTTTTTAATTATGGAAAATAAAGTATTTACTGTGTTACTTTATTGTGTAGTTGTGGTGATGATGGCCGGATTCGTGGATGGAAGTGGAAAGAAGTCAACTGTTCTATAGGTAATAGATCTTTTACATGGCAAACTAATAATATCAGTTTTCTGTCACCCTCTTTGGTTTGTGTTTTGTTCTCTATTGTCTTCTTTTATATCAATCTGGAATACAACCTTATATTACTTCGCTTTTGGCTTTGGGGGACTTGCTTGACACTGATCAATTGATTTTGGCTTGTATACCAACTTGAGTCTGCCTAGAGGCAATACATATCTATCTTGAGGATAGTTCATGGAATGATTCTAATAAATTGTTCTTACTGAAAGATGTCCATCTAGCTATGTTTTTCATCTATTTCTTGTTATCTGCTTTCCACAGGAAATCATATCCAACCTGTGGTTGATCTCGTTAATCCCCAACATAAGTGAGTTCACTTCCTTCTTCTCTTTCAAGCATCCTATTTATGTCTGTCATGTATAAGGTGCACTCTTGGCAGTATTGACAGCATCCATCATCCTATAGAATTTGGTAGATATGTCTGAACTGTTACCGTCATTTTCAAATGAATAAGAGAATGCATATGGACTCTAGAGAGATAGAGAGATGGATTAACCTATAGATATATAATTTTTTATCTGAAGCTTGTCTTCCATGCGGTTAAAAAACATTTCTACATTAAGTTTTTGGATCTATAAGTGAATAACTTCATCTTTGTAAAGACTTTGCTAGTCCTAATGCAATTAATAAGTTTGTATCGTTCAAGAATTGCTGATAAGAGTTGAACCAGCTAATATTTGTTTATCACCTAGTCTAGATTATTTAATTTTCTTGAGCAGGAATGTAATTTAAGGGTAGGAATGGCTTATGATTTTCCACTATTAAGTTGGGGCTGGATCAGATTCCAGGCATCAACTTAGAACTTACAAGTCAGACCCAATAGGTGTCATATCTGCAAGGCAGCAATTCCTGCCACCCTTTGGTCCTGAGTTACAAATTTTTAGAATATGACAATGTGCCTACGTGCCACGTAAATTTCCCATGTAATTTGTTCTTACTTTCTTTGCTCTACTCTTATTGTCTTCTAGAGGTCCTTGGGGTGCCCTATCTCCAATCCCAGAGAACAATGCACTCGCTGTTGATACTAAGGTCGTAGGATGTCTTTAACCAAAGCAGTTTTTTACAATCTCTTTATTTTATATGTGTATATATGTTTTACTTAATATATGTATATATTTTTCTTAAATAGAGAGGATCCATCTATGCTGCTGCCGGTGATTCTTGTGCGTATTGCTGGGATGTGGACACTGCTAAAGTCAAAATGGTTTTCTCAGGACACACCGACTACTTGCACTGCATAGTTGTCCGCAATTCTGCAAGTCAGGTTCAATCTCCTTTTTTGTGCTTGTGCGTGCTTGCGTATTGCGTATTTTTGTCTATAATTTTTTTCATTTGCATGTAGGCTTACTTAGAGTACTGATATTTCTGACGTAGCTTGGTTGAAGTAAAGTTCCACCAATCTGTTTTAAACCGTGGAATTTGAATTAAACTATGAGATGAAAACAGTTGACTCTTTTCCTTTTGTGTTGTTTGACCTAGTCTCTGGTATTATTGTTTAAGAAATCTGTTACTAATAAGCTTTACTTTGAACTCAAGGAAAGAAGTGCCTCCCAAACATTACAAATTTGGCTCCTTGACGTTTTCTCTTAAGAGGGTTTTAGTGAATGGACTTCTTCATTTTATATACCTTTTGGTGAGTAGGATGACGTTTTAGGAGAGAGCACTTAGCAAATATGCCCGCTTTATGTTTTTTATAATTATTTATGTTGAAGAGTCGTTGCTTCTGAAAGATCACTTCTCCTATGTACTTTTCATTGACATGGTTTGGCACTTCTAATTCCAGATTCTGTCATTTATGTGTCTTAACATTCAAAGTCAGGAAATCAGAATAATTCAAGTCTTTATCAGTAGATTTTCAAGCTAGGGTGCCTGATTAGAATCCTTCCCTTGCTGCTAAATGATAATGACGTTAGGAGAACCTGCTGGCTGAATCCAGATCTTGATTCTTGTATTCGAGTAATTTTCTTTCCATTGGCTTGTTATTGTTATATCCTGGACCTGTCATTGTATTATCAGCAACAGCATGAGAATCAAAAGGTTTCAGTTGATATTTCAGTGCATTCCTCATCATTGTTTGTACCTTGTTCTGCAGATTTTGACTGGTTCAGAAGATGGTACTGCACGCATATGGGGTAAGATAATTTTTCCTGTTCAAAATATTGCAGTGCTGTGTTGACATGGAATTCTTTTTCACCTTTTAGTTGTGATTGACTTTTATCACTGTGAGGTGTTTTTCTTTTCTCAGATTGTAGAAGTGGAAGATGTGTCCGAGTAATTGCTCCAGAGAAGGACATGAAATCTGAAAGATTCTCCTCATGTGTCAGTTGCATTGCTCTTGATGCAAGTGAGAACTGGTTGGTAAGCATAGGCTGCACACTGACTGTTGCATTAACCCTAGCATGCGGTGTCTAACCCTGCTCAATCTTTGGTTATTGATCTGATTAAGAAGATATGGTGTAAATCTTTCTGTGGCCAAAGTTGACCCTTAAATATGCATATCTTGTTTTAATCATGTCATCACCTTGAAATTTTTGTTTACTTTCTCAGGTTTGTGGCAGTGGCCCTGGTCTATTCTTATGGAATCTACCGGCATCTGAGTGCATTTCAAGAATTTCAACTGGTGCACCAGCACAGGATGTGATTTTTGATGATAATCAGGCTAGTTACTCCTAACATCTGTACCTGAATTGAGAGAATTAACTCATAGATATTAGTGGTTATGCTTTTCTCCCAAAGAGGCGGCCTGGGTTTGGTTTGGAGGCTGCTTGAATTGCATCCTCTCACTTGCATGATGTTTCCCATTAATCTGTAGTTAAGACATCTGCTAACTCTTGGCTTGCAGTATTCAACTTACTGCCTCAGAAGAAAAACTAAACAGAGTGCTACAGTCCTAGTTAAGTAATGCAGCAATGTTCAAGGAAAAGTTGTTTGGCAAGGAAACATAGGTTAATGTAGCGCAGAAAAATGTATAGATTAGGGTTACTTTGTTAGCGATGAATGCATGGCGGTAACTGAAAGAGGATATAGTGATATTTCAGGAAACACTTAAGTTGTGCTGTATATTGATTGTTCGATGGAACTTTTCCTGGTATCTATTTATTATGCTTCACAGAAGTGCTTGTTATCTGTTTCTTTTGGGCATAAAGAGAAGTTGCTGCACCATTATTACAGATTCTAGAAGTCGGAGCTGAACCTGTAGTCAGTCGTTTTGACATGAAGGGGGCTATTCTTTCACAAATACAGTGCGCTCCTCGGTTGGCTTTTTCGGTCTCTCTCCATCACTCCGGTGTATGTTCCTTGTCATTTTCACTCATTGTTTTGCCTGTAGAGCTAACTTATTCCATCTTTAGTTTTCTTGATTTCTGCAAGTTCGTTATAGGGATTTTGACAGTTTGTTCTTAGTTGCTGATCTTTAGGTGTGTCATTTTCCATCTGCTCAACTTCCAAATTAGGCTCAGGTTGATAGGGACATATATACCTCTTACAAGAGTACATGCTAGCGGAAAAATCAATTTTATAACAGATTTGTCCCTGATGTTGGATCTGACTTGATTAAAATTTGAGTTAAGTTACATCATATATTTTTCAGGCGATATTGTCATATGTTTGGTCAATAAATTTGTTTTTCTTCAACTAATACAAGTGTGTTCGACCATGTATTTTCCCTATTTGCCTTTATTATCAATTCTCAATGTTAGATCAGTGAATTACTGTATTAGACTCTTCCCAACGAGCTGGTGGAGACCCATGTTGCAAATACGAGATATAGATCTTTACCGATATTGTAAGGGAGAAAATTGATTTTGATTTTGGTGCCTATTTGATGTAGGTAACCGCGGTAGGAGGATATGGAGGCATAGTTGATGTGATTTCTCCATTCGGAAGCCATCTCTGCACATTCCAGTGCCAATAAGTTGTGAATTGTAAGCAGTCGCTGGTCGGACTGGTGGATCTGAATATATCCAGCTGCAACGCTCATCTGTCTGTGATTTATAGCAGTCTTAGGCAGTTGGACTTGAGGTTTACTTAAAAACTCTGATAATACTGCCTTGTTACATGTTTGAAAACGTATTTAGTCATGTCGGAAAATGCCATAGTGTTGGGAATTGCTTGATGTTGTGCGTATATGATCTGCGACATGAGTCCATGGTCTTCTTGCTCTAGCCAGTTGAATTAGACTAGGCCCTTTCTGAAGTGCTATTGAGCATGTAATTACTCCTTGTGTCGCTAGCATGTAACCAAATGATAGGACTGAAGAAAAACAAACTGCTTCGACAAAACTGGGGAAGCTCGAGAATGAAATTGGGTCCCATGATGGCATTTGATCATGTAGGACAATGCGTGTGGTGTGACATCTGATCTTGTTGGGAATGGTTAAGGTTATAGTGTAAAATCATCAATAAGATGGAGTGGAGTGATATCATCTTATCTTCACCATAACGAAGATGAACAGCAAGAATCAATTAATGTGAGGCCTACTCGAAAATGAATGAATGAAACTGAGCAGATGTTATATTAGAATGGCAAAAGTGGTCTCCCCTATCATGCAATCTTCGGGCAATCCGTCCACATCCAGCGGAATAAAAAGGCATGAAAGAATGCTGGAATAGCGCCAACTACGTTTCCAAAATAAGCAATAATATGAACATTAGTAAGGTGTAAACAATCTCCATCAAAACATGGATACTCAAACCTATTTCCAGTTCTGGGGAGAGTATCAAGGTCAAATCCATGTCCTCGCAATTCAATTTAGATCCTCAAAAATGTATATAAAGTTGATTGAAAAGCCTAAAAATTCAATTCCAAAACTCCTTGAGATACCTCTCCATGTGATTGGCAAAAAATTACCAGTTCCAACGTTAAGAGGCTTCGAGAGGATTCACACCTTTGGTTTCTTCTTCGAATCACCCTCTTTCTTATCTGTTTCCACAGCTTTTTTCTTATCTTTCCTTTCTCTCTTCTTCAGCGCGGTCATGTGGGCCTTGAGAATTGTGGCATAAGAAGCCTGAAATCGCTGATGATCCTTCATACCAACCTTTCATTTCAGAAGAACTCAGTTCATTAGGGGCAGAAGAAAGAATCCATCACCCGTAGAAAATGATACCAACAACCAATCCTATCTATTCAAACACTCAGCAATGCGAATTCGGAATATGATCCTGTCCATAACACAGTGTGCAATGTCTCTTCATATCATATAGTTGGCAAACCAATTTTCTCATTACTAATTCTAATATATATATATATATATATATATATATTATCTAGCTAAAAAGCAAACAAAAGGTTAACATATATCTTGCAACTGTGTTAAGTTTTCTGACTCTTCCAAGGTTCATAATAGACAATATAATATTATGTTTTTCAGGTTTAGAAACTTAGCCCTTAAATACCTGATCCCCAGATCAAGACACAAGTAAGCTGAAGGAACATATGACAGCAACGTAACTTAAACCGAATGGTGCAACAGTCAAATTTATCTGGAGATTAGACCCTGGAAAAGCTCTTTTACTCTATTTTTCAATTGGGTGCGAAATTTTTAGAAAAAGCAGGCCATGCCCGCCATTTTATGCCTCTTCTATTCCATGATTGTAAAGATCCGTTTTATGCCTTTTAAACTTTTGACCTCCATCATTATGTAAGTATCCCAACACTGCGAGTCCGTGAAAATCAAGCAACTGGAATTGGACTAATCCAAGCAAGAACAGATTTTACTGCAACTCCATAGTTTCCTATCGGATTTGAACCTTCATCCACTAAATTTAAATGTTTATGCAATGCTTAGACAAAACCTAGGATGCAATTAATCAACTGTCTAAGGCATATAAAAATCATAAATATCTGTCTGCTAATTTGATCTACAAGGAAAAAAATATTAATTCTAAAGCAAGAACATGAACTAATGCAAACAAACCGAGAGAATTCCACCCCATTCGAAGCAAAATCAAACATACCGAGGTTGCAATAGTCTTCTTTCCATCAGTAGCGCGGACAAGGCACCTATATTCAATTGGTGACCCAGCAGTTTTCATCTTGTTCCTTTGCACCTTAGACTTCAATGACGCTGGAAAAACATGAAAACAGTTCAGTCTCCAAAATCCAGCCCAGTAAGATTCAAGCAGGTGTAAACTGAAAAAAACCAATTGATTAGACCACGCCTTCCTTACATCGTTTAAGAGTTACCCAGACCGAGCCCGTTTCCGTGCTTTTCTCGAACATACTAGTGAGTTCATTTAAGAATGGGTCTGGCTGTAGATGAACCTGATTTGGAAACCAGAGATATCAATCACAGAGCTGAATAATAATGATCAAAAATACATGGTAACAACTACTAAGAGATATAACAAGCTGCATAACCTTCTCTGTTTTCCCTGTTCTTAGAATGTTAGCAAGTTTGACAACATCACAGCAAGAAATTCTAGACCCGTGGTAACATCTAAGCAAGCCATATACTAACATGCTATGGTGCTGCTTATGACTCGTCAAAGCCACCACATCCCGATAGAGATTCTACCACCCAAACTTCTACTATGCTTAATACGCACAAACTGGAAAACTTAACCCAGCTTCTACTGAATGTAGGAACTTTTCAAAAATTGCTAGTCCCCAATGAACACGTGCCAAACTATACTCTTCCAAAACATGGAACAAGCAATAATGCTCGCATTGCCAGGACAGATTACTGATACCAGTACAATTGTTTTAATAGCACCCGCTTTCCTTGCCCTCCTAACGACATCGGCAATATTAGAGGGGACGGCATTTTTTTGCAATCAAAGTGAAGTCTCTAAGCAAACCTAACCGACCCAAACTGCCAAAAGCACGAGCAAGCAGAGAATCAAACAATCAACTGAATGCCACTGTCAGTTTCAGAACCAGAACAGAAAGAGGAACAACCATTGACTTCTGCCCAGAATCCGCAAACAAGAGAATCGCGGACGGAACGAATTTCAGGGATCAAGCAGAAGCGGGTAATCGAGGAATTGAACAAGCGACAATAATGCAAACATAAAGGAGCAGAATTTCCAGTAGACGACGAGAGGTACCATGGCTGCGTAACCCTTTTCTTGACGTAGAAGTTCTCTCTCAGTTCGATCGATTGACTGAGAGAAGAGAGAAAAGGCGAAGTACTCTGATCGGCAGATCGACGACGCCCGACGGACTCCGTTTCAATCCCGATATATAGTAGTCCTGAATTTATGCTAATTTGTAATGTGCCCTTATGCTCTGAACATTTTCAGTTTGCCACCTTAACTTATAGAATTCTAGCATATTGGTCCCCCGTGAATCTGCTTCCTTTTATTCTCCCTCTTATGAAGGGACCGAAAGGATTATATTTTCTTTTGGGACCAGCGCTATTGTTAATGACCAATGAACTACTAGACTTATGCTAGTGCTACGGGTCGCAGGGTACTGGGAAGTGTGCATGATATGATAGAGTATCAAGTGAAATCGGCGGGTATAAGTTTTGGATAGATTTCAGATAAGGGTTGCATTGGTATTTCCTTCGCGTTGGTCGCTAGCACCGCTAATCTGGAAGATCCGTTGATAAAGTCGGTGTGGATACTTATAGAGGCGTCATATGTGGGGCACTCTGTCGACGACTTAGTAAAATTCTAGATATATTCTATGTACTCTTATTTTTTTAGTAGGTCTAGGAGTTAATTTCACGGGTAGAAAATTTTAAATTTCTCCCTCTTTAACATTTTTGTAGGCCCCGCTAAATTAACACCCCTAATAAATAGGATTAGAAATGTAATTTTATATTTTGTATAAGGTCATAAAGGTAAATGTCAAAATAAATAATTATAAATGTATATACAGTTAGGGTTAAAATAGTAAATGTATATAAATTATTAGTACTGATAATATTATTATACAAGCACATTCTTTATTTTTAAAAATGTAATCTCAAAATTTATTTAGAAAAATTTAAAAATAACATATCTATAAAAAAAACTGTTTGACATAATTAGTAACTAAAAGAAAAGTCTATTGATATACAATAAGCCTATTTAAATATTAAATACTTTTGAAAAAGTAAAAGATAAATCTATTTGAAAATTTTTAAAGCAAGAATTTATAAGAAGAATTTATGATAATCGAATGTTTGCATTTCCTTTTTTACAAAATACATGAAAGTCATCTATTATAAAAGTAATTTTTTATTAAAAAATGATATTTAAGAAAATGTAATTTTTTTAAGTAATATCATATCCTTAAATTTGTTATTATATACCCTGATATTTACTAATATTTGGATGATTTCAATTTAAGAATATATATAGTTTAGTGAACATTTCAATTATGGTGTGAAAATGTTTAAAAATCCATTGAAAAATAACTACTCTGACCAATAACATGTGCATAGCATGGGTATTACAGGTAAAAAATATACATTGCGTTTGATAATAATATTAAGTTTGATTTAATTTGAATTAGTTTGATTTGAGAAGATGAAGACAAAAGTAAGTAGGAAAAGTATGTAAGAATTTGAAGAAAAAAATAAAAAAAGTAATGATTGTGTTGTTGAATTGAGAAAAAAAGTATTGAAATCTTGCGATATTACGAGTAAAAAATCCACATAGTATTTGGTAATAAAGTTAAGTTTGATTTAATTGGATTTAGTTTGATTTGAGAAGATAAAGACAAAAGTAATTGGAAATAGTATGCGAGGGAATTTGAAGGAAAAATAAAAAGTAATGATTGTATTGTTGAATTGAGGAAACAATATTGAAATTGAGGAAAAATTATTAAATAGTTAGAGAATTCAGCATTAAAAAATTATTGTAATAATACAATAGATAAGAAAAAGTATGAGAAAAATTTAAAGAAAAAGATAGAAAAGTAATAATTATATTGTATTGTATTAATTGAAAAAATTATGTGAGAGAATTTGAAAAAGAAAATAAATAATAATAATTATATTGTTGATTTGAGGAAAAAATTTTGAAATTGAGGAAAAAAGAATTGAATAGTTAGGGAATTTAGTATTAAAAAATTAATTATAATAATATAATAGATAAGAAAAAGTATGAGAGAGAATTTGAAAACAAAATGAAAAAGTGATGATTGTATTGTTAAATTGAAAAAAAAAAGTAAAATTAAATTGAATTTAATTTCGTAAATAAACAATACCAGCGTATATTATTCAGGAAAAAAAAAAAGCAGCGTATCTGTTAAGGCCAGGCCCGTTCACCAAAAAAGAGAAGAATCTTTACCTTTATTAGGCCCGGCCCATTCTTTTGGCTCTCTCTCTCTCTCTCGTTCTCGTTCTCAGTCGGTGTACGTTCGGTGATTCAACAGCTTCCTCCTCCTCCGCCTCATCTCTCCCCCCACGCCCCCCCCTCCGTACCGGCGATCTCGGGTATGCAACTGTGACTCCTTTCGCCGCTGCGGCCTCTCCCAAGTCGAAGTGGAACAGGTGATGATCCATACTTTAGGGTTTTGTCAGTTTTCGGTTTCGGGCACTGATCGGTGACTCGATTGACTGGCGATTGTCGCCCGATGGTCCTAGCAGCAAAGAAATTGTGGATTCCCAGTAATCTCCCAACTCGGACCCCCCCATTTCCTCCCCCTTTTATCTCGATCGCATTGCAGTAGTTGATTAGTGCTTGGTATGGGGATTTAGATTCCATTGCGTGCAATTACTGATCGCACTTGGGCAGAGAGCTCAGTCAGTATATATAATTGTCAGTCGCCTCCGATTCCACTCTGATGCTCCATCAGTTCCTTTCTTTATTTGGAAAGTCGTACCGGTATTGGCTTTCTTGGTAGCTGCGATCGAGTGTGTCATCGGTATTAACCAGTATGCAGTCTTACTTGTGGATGGAATTTGTTTGATTCTGCGGCTACTGGGTTAAGTAATTGGGCTGTTGAATAGCAGCTTAGGTAGTGACACAGAGCTGCAAGGTGACCTGAAAATGGAGGCTTCAATAGATGTCTCTGGAACCACTACGTGTAATGAAAATGTGGGCACACGTATACCCCCAGACTCCGAGGCGAAACCTATGCAATGCACAAGTAATTACGAAGATAATGACTTTGATGTGGATACCTTAGCGGACCTTGGGCAGAAACGAGAACTGGGTGATGAGTATGTTGAGGTTGATATAATAAATGGGGCCTCAAATCCTGGTGATATTATTGAAATCCAAGAAACGATTGTTGGGCAAGATTCTACTGAAAGTTCGAGTTCATTTAGTGGATCTTTATCTGGAGCTGAGAATGGTTCTGCTCTGAGTGATGGTGAAGTTGAATCTCAGTATACTGCTGGCCATATGCCAGGATTTTACTTCCCTGGACTCTATGAAGGATTTACAACGAGGTATGTTTTATCAGATCATTGTTGGATGATGTATTATATTTCATTGTGATAGCCTGCATATCTCATTTGATTTTAGCTCCAACTCCTTTTCTTGTTTCTTCCTTATGAGCTGATAATAGTTTATTCGATTAAGTAATCTAATTGCCCGAAAAACTTTAGGGGTTGGACCAGGTGCTGAAGTTAGCTTTTTTGACAAATAATAATATGGAACGGACTTCCATATTCTTGGTTAATAAGAAGCGAGCGTAATTCTCTAGTTCTAATCCTTGTTACAATCCCAACTGTTAGCCTTGGTTGACTGTTCCTCCTCTTTTCATCTGCTTACTTCTATATGTTTGCTCCGTGTCATCAGCGTATATGCATGAGGTTAGTTGAGTCATTGACTTCTGCTGGAAATATTCAGATTGGGATAGCCTTTACACTTCTAGATGGGGAATATTGGAAACATCATGGTGAAATGTTATCATCTCATTTATTACTTCTCCTGAGGATTGGCTTAATAATCTGACTCTTCTGCTGTAATAGCTGTAATTACATAAGTAAAATATATTGAGTTGAAGATATGAGTCTAGTTTGAAAAGTTTTTTTTTATATGACTAGAAACTTTTTTGTCTCATATTCGTGGACGGGCATTTATGGTGGTATCTAAAAAATTTCTTTCAATCAATATATATGGTATTCAAGTGATTGAATCAAAATCTGAGTAGCTTGCAAGGAGAAAGCTGTAAGGGGAAGGAATACAGTCTCCATATAAACTGAACTGGATTGGCAAGAAAACAAAAGCAATCCTTTGGTAAAAGGAAGTTGCTGGACCACAATCATATGTTTCTAGCAATGAGACGAACTTGAAAACTTTTGCTTCTTGGTTGAAGGATCTCATATAGATATAGACACTACAAATGTCTGTATGATTATTAATAAGCAGAGTGCTAGCTATTCAGCACTACACAAAAAATGAGGGAGTTATTGGACCAAGGAGATCATAAGTTTTCAGTGATGAACTTGAGAACTTCAGCTTGAAAGTCGAGAGATCTCGAAGTGTGTAGTTACTATAAGTGTCTCTATGACTGAAATAATTGTTTAGAGGAGACTGGTAGCGATGCTACACTTCCCATCCTTCTCTTTTCCACCTTTACTTAATTGTTCGCTCTCTACATAGTGCCCAATCAACTTAGTTCGAATACCCACTACCGTATAAAGCATGGAGAAAAATGAATCTGTGGATATTGATGCTTGTCAGATTAGGATAAATGGGACTTACATCATTTAAGAATCCTCGGCCTGTGAAGATAAGATCTAATCACTAATGTGCATGGATGGCTCTTATCCAATTTTATACCTATTAGATAATTCTAGGGAATTTCATCAGAAATGGTTCAAACTCTGGATAGATTCTTGGCCATGGATTTTGTACCTATTCTTTTGATGTTGCATAGACAAAATCTGTTGATTTGATAAATATTTCCGTACTGGATTATTCCAAGTTAAAAATACCTGGTTTGGCAATCCTTCAATCTGACAGATGCACTTGTGCATGTGACTTATCAATTGTAGGAAGAAGAGGTTGACGGATCATTGGAGGAGGTTCATACGCCCAGTCAAGTGGCGCTGTCTATGGCTAGAATTGCAAATTAAGGAACTCCAGTCCCGAGCACTAGAGTATGATAAGGAACTTGCAAAATATGAAGAAAGAAAGCAATTTTTATTTGACAACTCCACATCAGAAGGTTCTGATTCAAAGTTGCTTGCATTTTCTGGTCAACTTCCAAGCAAGAATGTCATGAAGAGGAGAAAAAGGAAAAGAATTGAGGAGACTGTTGATATAGCATCGTATATGTCAAACCACAATCTGTTCTCCTATTTTGGTATGGTACTCCTGGATTTTACTCGTGACTGCCCTTACATTATCATAAAGAAACTTTCTCTCTGGAGGATTTATATCACATGCTACTTTTCACATGCAGCTAAGAAATACCCTGCTGATCGGGCTTTAGCTAAAGATGGCAATGGCAGTCAAGGTATGATGTTTGCCCTCTCTAATTGAACATTCTGTTTTCAAGAATATATGGCTATTCCACTGCATTAAAGTTATTCTAGTAAAAGTGGAAGTGCTATTTCTTGCAACCCTAGTGAAACTAAGACTTGGCAGATGTCAAGAAAAAAAATCTATACATGGTGGCCTGACAAAATGTGAAAAATCTTCTTGTTCTCCCTTCTCTCATCACATCCTTCTTCGTGGCTTTATCCTCTTCCTTGCTTTCGTATCTTTATGGAGCATTTTGAATGCCTTAGGGCTTTCTTGAAAACACATGGCAGAACACAGTTGGGATTGATTTCAATAGTTTGTGAAGATGAAATGAAAATCTGTACAAACCAGTGTTTCTCATTTTAAACTATATAGGTAGTCTTGGTTTAGTATCAAAAATACAAAGAATGTCATGTAAAATGCTGCGTCTGATGTATTGAGCCTTCAGGCTGTTGTTATTTGGTTGGAGGCTTCCAGTTGTCGATTTTATTACCTGGGTCTGTTGAATATTTATTGGAGCAGGTGTAGCCGTTAAAGTATCCATATTTAATGCCATTTCTCTTAGATTTGTGTATGTCCATGAGTGCTGATTTTCATGTCTTTTTTTTTTTTTTTTTTTTTTTCCTCCATTGATTTTACAGCTATCGCCAATGGTGTTCCCAGCTTAGGCGTTGATGATTCACTTCATCGTAGAGATGGTGATACTTCCATGGAACAAATACTAGCAAAGATTGTAATAGCTCAGTCACAAATCCAACAGCTGAAGACTCGAATAGAAAAGGTGATCAGTGAGAACCCTGGGAAGTTCTCTTCTGTTAATAGATTGAGCTCTGTGATTCCAGGCTCTGCAGGGACTGCTTCCGATGAAGATCCTGCATCTCCTCCTGCAAATGGGCAATTTTCACCGGTTAAATCTCTCTACGCTGCATCGCAGCTTGTATCAGAACATGATGTCGGAGATCTACTTTTGCCCAATCATGCTGTTGTAGACCATGGAGGCATGACTTCTCTTCCTGATGTGGTAGAAAGCACTAACCAGGTAATGGTTTTGGTTAAGTGTGGCTGTGGGCCATTTCTTTCATTTACTAGTGACGCCATGTTTCTTACCCTAGTTTTAAAATTGCTTTGATCTTCCTCGAAATTCATTGCTTTGTCTTTGGTCATATCTTTTATAAGAAGCCACCTCAGTTTCCAGTGTGTAAAATTGTTGTGCACTATGCTGTCTGCTATATGTGGTTGATGGAGTGTGGAGATTTTATGTGAGCTGCAGCTTCATACTTCCGTTACTCTTGTTTAGTATCACGAGCTATTCTATTGCCCCCTGTTTTGAATCAATTCTGGAGGGAGATGATTTCAATATACGGTTGTTCATTTCATTCCTTGTTTTGAAATACATTGGAGTGAACTGATTTATCTGCCAAGGATTTTGAAATTTGAACTGAGGTTGCTTCCAATGGAACTGAATTTGGCCAAATCTTGCTGATTTTGACCTGATTTTAGTTCCAATTCAAGTCTTGCATTTTGATTCAATTCTTATATCCTTTGGATTCAATTCTTATATCCTTTGGATTCCAAAATGACAGTATTCTAATTAAATTCTTGTGAAATGAATTGAAATATAGCATTTTGAGGATTCCAAACAGTGTTGATGACCAAACAGTTCTTGCTGGGATTCTTGTGCTTGTTCGAATATACATATATATTTTGGATAAGGTCTAATATTTTGGGCTATTGAGATAATTGCTAATTACTTTGCTATTTCTGCAGACTGAAGATGGTGTTCTAATAGACAATCGGGCAGCAAAAGAAAAATTGCTGAATTTCGAAAAGGTTGGAGATGAGCAGGAAAAGTCTGAGAGACAGTTGGAAAGGCAGAAGAAGGTGGTTTCAACAGCTGAAGTTCCAGAAGCAGCCCTACCTGTGGAGACACCCTCTCCTCTGGAGGCATCGAATGTGAAATCCCGTCCTTCCCTGAAGACTTACATCTCCAATAACAAGAGGAAGCGGAGAAGAAAAGTAACCGCTCCCCGCAAAAAGACCAAGAGAGTATCGGGTTAGAACAGAGTTTAGGATATTCCTTTACCCCTTATGTAGTTGCTGATCTTGTGCAGTCGCGTGCTAGCTGTATATTCCCCAACGGGCCCTTACCCCTTCTTTCTATCAGAAGATTGCATCTGTTTTAGGGCAAACATTTGTTTTAGAGCTGGAATTCTTTTCCGCTTTATCCGAGTTTATTGATATGTTTGGCTCGGATGTAAATAAGAGATTTTTGCCTATAATTTGAGGTAGTGCCGAACTTCAAGGGGCTTCAAAAGATCTCAATAAAGGTATGAATAAATAAAGAGACTTTTGCCAAGTATGTCTCGTCTAGCACACCTTTGGTAGAGCCGAGCCACACAATGTTGCTGGTACTATCGTCGAAGGGATGGAAGTGGATGAGAACCATGTCGATGATGTGCAGATGAACGACGACAATCTAGTGAGGGAACTTTTATCATTAATGTTAAACGAAGTGTTCTCGTTGATGATGATGAGACGACTGAAGTCTTTGATGATGATTGGGATGCTTAGATAATTGATGGAGGACATCATGATGATGACGATACTGATTATTGGCCGCCGACACAAGGGCAGGAAAGTGCTGCCTATACAAGTGATTATGATGATTATAACAATCTATGTAGGGAGCTTTTGGCATCCAGCCAGTGATACGGTACCGTCAATTTATAGCTTTTGAATTCGATATTTCATTTATTTATCAATCTAACAACTATACCACCTGCGATTTGATGTCAAAATCTCCCCTTTTATGTCCATGCCCTTGCAATCTTAAGTCATTAATAATTTTTTCCAAGTCGTTATTCATCCTTTCCAATGTTGCTACTTTTTCCTCCCATATTGAGAGCTTCATAACAAGGAGGTTATTCTTTGTCCTTTACAACTTTCAACTCTACTACAAGAGTTTGTTTGTCTATAAGCAATGATCTAATTACGTCTTTTGATTGCTTCGAGTCATCAAGATCAAACCTTTCGAAAAATTTACAGTCGTTATCTTGCATCACCAACATTTATCTTCAACAGATTATATCAGACTTATAATCCTACTCATAGACATACTCGCTAAAACCTATAACAATTTAGACACTTTTGCAAGTAAACATTTTATTAAATAAAAAGTAAAATGTAGTCCCTAAAACCTATAACAAGTACACTAATTTGGTCGCACATCAGTTTCCACATTTCCGTAACTACAGGGGTTAACAACTAAATTTCTGAAAGGTTGAAAGATGTCTAGTTGTTAAATATGATTTTTTTTAGCAACTAAAATTGATTGTTTAGTTGTTAATAGACTATTTCATTATAGTACGTCACTACTAGTTTGAGAACAGATGTGCCATTTGTTTTCATTCATGTAAAAATATGATTTGCCTTTGAACACCTGATATGATGCCTCTCATTTTTCTCCATATGAAATATATTTTGGTAAATATACTTATGTTACTTATAAAAAAAAAATACTTATGTTATTAAATCAAAAAAATTATTATTACATTATTATATCATAAAAGTTTCATAATTCCAAAAATTAAATGTAAATTTTTCAAGTAACTGTCATGCCATAACCATAAGTCATAACAGTGTACCTGTTCGATTTAATTGATCGACATATGAAAAGTCAAGTAATGTGAGAGGGCCAAATCCTATTTGGCACAACTACATCGATCCTCGCTTTGGCTTTTTTGTATACTGTACAAGGCATGACATGCATTACGTGTGGTAGTAGATATAATTTCATTTCGTAAAAATTATACGGGACATTTAAGTGTGATTTTGTGGGTAATTGCACCAGAGCACACAACCTTTACAAAGTGGAACAATTACTTTTTTTTTTGTAACAATTAATACAAAAATTTACAATTTAATTGGAATCGAGTACATTTTCTCATTTGCCTGCTGACGCTATTAGATATTGCTAACGTGGCAGACAATGTGTCAAATGGGCATTCGACGTGGTCCAAACATTCATATTAAAAATTCTTTAAACAAAATAATAAAACGAAAATTTTAAAAAAGAAATATCTTTCTTCCATCCATATCCCCGAGTCTCTTCTCTGAACCCTAAGACTCAAGAAATCTTGAGACACAAAACTTCAGCCCCATCTCCTTCAACCAGAAAATGGAAACTCGACCCACTTCATCCATCACAAGCACAAGAACTGATGCAGAGAATGGAAGCTAGACGTGAACAAGAAACACAAGAACAAGTGAAGCGCGGAAGAAGATGAAGGTATGAAGCACACAATCTCTACTACTACTACTACTACTCCTCGCTCAATTGGCGCCTACCTGAGAGATCAAGCCCCAATTTTTATTTTATTATTTTATTTTTCTTATAATTTCAAGTGAATCGGGGTGAGGGCGCGCCCATTGACGAGCTCGCCCCTCGACCAAGGTCGTCTGACGGGCCGAGAGATCTAATTAATCTCTGTCTTATTCGGGGGTGGGGGTGCCCACGTAGGGAGAGATTAGGGCAGTAGCCAAGGAGAAGGAGCTTTATTCATAGGCAACTCAACAAATTACATGGAGTGACTCCCTAATTATAGGCTCAACAAGCCACTAAGATAGGAAACATAACAACCTACAAAAACATCAATCAAGTCACAAATATTCTGCAAAAAATCACCCATATTTTATTATGCAAACCTTCTTTTTCCTAAATATTAGATCTACATCCTTTAACACTCCCCCACAAGATGAACATAGAATGCCACGAAATGTTCCTCTAGCTAATAATCTTGATCTCCTCATTCTCATTTGGTCAATCAAATTGCACCTTCGTTTACAATCAAATTGCGCAGTGATAAGAAAAAAACAGTTTCTTTTACGCCAAGAAATGCTCTCCGTTCTATTCATTTTGATGGAGGTAACAAACACGTAATCAATGCATGTAACAGAAAAGTGCCGGCTCCAATTGATGGTTCGCAGCTGATCGGTCACGATCGACCCACTCTGATACCACGTCAATTTGCCAATGAATTGGGGAAATTCGTCTCACATTCAATTGAATTGTATTACGATATACAAATTGACAGATGATTATCTTAATAAATTGGCCAAAGAAGCTTCGTAGAATAAGATAAAAAATACAAGGAAATTATCTATACTTTACAACAGAATAATTCGATTCCAGAAATATAGCTAATAAGTAGGGAGGAGAGCAGGGGCAGAGAGATTCTATTTAATTATTTTTTTTCTTTGAAAGTTTGGGCCACGTTGCATGCTCATTTAACACATCATTTGCTATGTTAGCAAAGTTAACTTGCTGATATCAAAAGGTAAATGACGGAATGTACTTGATTGCAACCAAATTGTAAATCTTTTGTATTAAATTGTTGCAAATTTAAAGGAAAAAATTGTACCATATTATTAAAACTTTGCAAAGGTTACCTCTGGTGTAATTTTTTTCTAACTTTTTCTAAAGAGATATTTCGGATATATAAATTCATTATTTAATGCAATATGTTTATTTTATATAAAGCGTGAACTTCGCGCTTCATGTTATACATGGAATTCATCTTTCATTTTCTATGTAAAATTTACAAAACTTTTTTAATTAAATTAATTAGATAAATAAAATTATATTGAATTTTTTTTAAAAGAGAGGTGAATGTCGGAAAGAGGAAGAGAGGGAGAAAAATTGTAGGTGAAAAAAGCGGAGTGAGATGGACATGGAAAGGTGAAATTATAAAATTGTCCATAGATCTAATAGCAATTCACTTTTTGAAAATTTTGAAGTAAGAATAAGTTGGAAAAGAGTTTTGTATTTTTACAGAGATAAACAATTTGTATGAAATCATATTTACTTTCTATGATGAATAATATAAAATAGTTTCTGTAAGTTTGAATAGTGTCCGTATTCAACAAGAAGTACCTAAAGAACGTACAAGAGTAGTAGCACCCATAATGCGATCAAACGCATCGAAGTTCAAATGAAGTTGAAGGCTAGTAATCTTGGTAAGTCCATATTTGTCGCAAACAACCTGAGGAATGGGAAGTACTTGCTTATGGCATTGACATATTTATCGTGGGAGTTATTAACGTAACATACAATCATTCACTAAGATATATCACCCGCGCTTCACTGCAGGTTTGAAAGCTACACCAATATTTATATTCTGAAAATCACGATCAAAGTATAATAGGCGTTAAATGATCCTACTAATTTTACGTGAATGAACTTTACTTATATATATGAATTTAATTCATTTCATGATCACCGCCAAATTAAAGTTCAAGCGAGAGATGAGTCTCTATTTATAGGCTGATGTTCTTGCGTTTCATTGAAAAATATTAGGGCATTCCTAGTATCACAAATAAAAAGAGGCTGTGCAAATTAATAACTAATTGAAATAGGTATTTATACGCAAATAAAAAATTACTGAAAATGAAACTTAAAATAAATAAATAAATAAATAAGTGCTCTTACTAATTTTAAGTGGACGAAATTTATTTTCAGTGTAGGACTTCGAAATTCATTGGATAGTCATAACAAAGTCAAACTCTAAGGGAGAACCAATCACATCTAATAAGCTTGTGTAAAGTAACTATATTTTCATCGAAAATAAAAGCAAGACATTTCTAATGTCACAAATATATATAGAAAAAAATTACTTGATTTAGTGGCAAATTGAAATTATTATTTTATATACATAATTCAAGAAACTATTACAAATATTAATTATAAATTGATAAATAAATGGACATAATTATTTCAGGTGTATGAACTTTACTTATAGCACAGGAGCTCGAGTGTCATTAAACGGTCATAGCCAAGATCAAGGTGTAAGTGAGGATTAGTTTAAAATAATTAGTTGGTGTAACCTTTCCTTTCACTAAGAACAAGATTAGAGCATTTTTAATGGCACGAATAGGGAGAAACCACTTAAATTAGCGTCTCATCTGCCCCTCTGATGCTGTTCACTTCAGGTAATGTGGCTGATGATCTTTCAAACAACGTCTGACGTGGCATTGAATTAAAAAAAATGTTTTTGATTATAATTAAACAACTAAAAGAAATCAGAAATAAAAATAAAAAAAAACTCTCTTTTCTCTCCCTGTCAATCCCTTCTCTCTCTTTCTAGCCTCTCTCTCACCTACGGCAATAGCATTAAAGCTCGCCCAACAACAGTCGATTGCCGGAAGCTCGCCCGCGCTCTCTCTCCTCCTCCTTCCTTCTCTCTCGATTGATTATTTTTTAATAAACTCAAGTAAATTGGGGGTGAGTTGCCCTTGCCGGCAATCTCACTCCCCGACAAAGCTCATGGCGGTGTCTGAACCCACCGCCGAGCTCGGTTGGGAGGTGGAGTTGCCAACATGGGTCGAGTGATGGGGTTGCCCTTCGGGCTGCAGCACCCCTGATCGTCATTTTTTTTTTTAAAGATCTAGATAGTCCTCTTGAGTCGGGATCGATCCAACTCGATACAAGCTGCTGAAGCAGCCATGGTGGTCTTGCAAGTGATCAGCATTGTGGTGGTGGCTGAGGTTGCGCTTGCTCGAGAATGATGTCGAAAATGATCGAGATCGAAGTGAGGAGAGAGAGAGCTCAGAGAGAGGAGAGAATTTTTTTGAATTTATTTTTATTTTTATTTTATTATTTAGTTTAAATTTTGAGCCGCGTTGAATGCTTGTTTAACAAGTCAGAAAAAAGCCACATCAGCAAGCCGTGACAGCGTCGGAGTGCACCTGATTGCGACAAACTCAAACATTTTGTATCAAATCCTAACAAAAAATTCATTTTGTACCAAAGTGTTACATTTAGCAAACCTTTGTAAGCATGGTGTAATTATCCTGTTTCCTTTTGCATATAAGAGTTGCATAGAAGAAGAGGATTTTAATTAGATATGCAGAAGAAGCGAATGGAGGGAAGCGCATGCATGCACTAATAGATGTAAGCTGACTGAAAATGAATGCCTGAAAACAATTCTATTTCAATTGGACATTGTTTAAATGCAGAGCATAAAGAATTCTGCGACTTGAGAAAAGCAGGCATGGTCAAGTCAAGTAAATGAGGATGCAACTGTAATATTGAACATTAGCAGCATATGTTGATGCACTTGTCCTCCGGAACAGCTTTCGGAACAGGCAGCCACATATAGCATTTTGTATGAACTTGGGAAAACTATTTTCTCATGATGCAACAGTAGCTAGAGGACCAAAGCATAAACTGGTACAGCAAAGGCCGTTCTCTCCATACCTTTCCGTATTCGCTAACTGTGTCCAATCCAACGAAACAAAGGTCTATATCCACTGCAATTACCAAAAATATCTATTGGCCAGTGAAAGCAGACTGTCAAGTTACAAAGCTGGAAAAGGAAAAGAGAGGAGTGAGCAGAGCAACCTCAGTCTGATGAGGAAGCATAATTTCAAAACTGTAAGTTCAGTATGAATTTGTAGTGAGATGAACCATTTCAGAGAAAAAGTTGACCATACAAGCGGACTCAATAAAAGGAAGGTGTTTTTTTTTTGTTCTTTGTTCAGAGACAAGCGGAGGAGGACCCAGAAATGATAATATTACCTCAAACAAAGTCCGCAAAAATGAGAGGAGAAGGACCTAGAAAAGACACAACCGGTTTTTTTTTTTTCCCCCCTCTTTGTTCAGACACAATGATAATATTAGGCACTTTATGGTGGAAATTACCATGCAGCCAACCCAAAGCAAAAAGCGTCCTAGTAGAAGAGATTAAAACAAAAGCAGAAGTCTCCTAATTGCAGGCATCTTCTCATGAGCCAAGCAAAACCAGATGGACATACGATAATGATATTATAAGGGGATCGGGAGACAAAAAAAAAAGAACAAAAAAAGGAGAAGGTGAGACCTTGAAATTATTGGTCTTGAATCAGTGAATGAAGGCTGACAACTTCCTGGGCAAACCAATCTAGGAAAGGCCCGAAGAAATTAAGATCGGAAACCAATGAGAGATGGTGAGAGTGGTGAGAATATGAGGGGAGATATATGTGAGAGCAACTGATGGTCGGAAAAGCAATAATCAAGTCTGCTTATATGATTACCTGAACAGAGGCGGATGGCAGTAGGAGGCGGAGGCGTAGGCACTGCTGTGAGCTGGAGAAGCTGGTCGGGTCTGGGGGATTCCGCGGGAGGAGCTTGGAGGGGAGTACCGTCAGTCAGAGGCAGTGCCGGAAGCACGGCTGCTGTGGAGGTGTAGAAGCTGCTTCTGGGTTAGGCGGTTAACTGCTCTCCATGAAAAGTGGGGGAATACGTGGTAACTGTCCGTATAGTGGGAGTTGCATTTAGTGGGTAAAGGACATTATGAAAGAAATTTCAAAATGGGCAAATTGGATATTGAAACTGAGATGAAAGGCCTCGGCTGATAGAGTAGTAGTGATTTAGATATATGATCCTCAGGAAAAAATCATATCAAGGATTCCCGGAGCTGGAAGAGTATGAAAGACAATCCCAAAGCTCACTCCAGATCCTAAAGCATAAACTGAGTGCAAATGCCCACTTTCGGCCCAAGTAGAATTCTGCATGAGCCAAAGAGAGGCTGTTCACCTCTAACAACACAAAGTTACAACCCCAATTTGGTTGGAACACTGAACCACCGGCTCCCGCGCATGTTCCACGATATGGTCAGACCCACATAGGCTTGGCAACTGGGCCTGGTGGGGCTCATTGAGGATCTGTGAGCAATATCAATAGTTGATCAGGAAAAATCTTTTTTCTAGTGTATTCAGGTTTAAATAGACACTTCATTTCGTAAAAGTGGATATTAAGGCGCTTTATGTCCCAGTTAAAATAAGAAGAATCCTTCTATCTGTCTCTCACCCTGCTAAATTTCATCAACCAAGACAATCTACTCTCAGTGCGCAAGTGTAAAAACAGCTTATGAGGAGTTTTGAATGGTGCATGAGTCAATAAGTACACGGTTATTGATCATCAATTTTTAAACAATGCTTAGAGATGTAGTTAAATGGTACCTACCCGAATCATCTTTTCCGTGTCTTCCACTGAAAGGAATACCATAAATTTCAATACGAGTAGCGAAAAAAATTGAAAAGAAAAAGAAAATGTTTACAAAAGAACCAAAACTAACAGGAACAAAAGGCATGCTACTTATATGTGCAAATATACAAGTTTCATTCTGCTCAGCCAAGCATTCTACTCCTGTTTCCGATCCTGATCATACTATGATATTCCATAATACTCAGGGCAGGCAATAACTTTCCATAAGTTCTCTTACCAATGGCCTCAAAATACAGAAATTACAGTAAAGAGCACCTACCCGGACTTTCTCATGCATGACCAATCCAGCGAGCATGCTAGGAAGCTCACTTACCCACCCGTGACTTTCAACTTAACTGGAAAATAAAGAAATGAATCTAAATTAGAAACATGTAACAATCACCAGAAAGCAACTTCAGAAAGGAGTGAAACCAATATTCACCTTTGCATTAATCTCCGAAATCAACACTTCAATTGCATCAGCATAGATGGACCTAGAGGTAGCAAAAAGGGAAGCACATCCCCCCTGATTCTTGACCTTCTATCAGAATTTCCTACATGCTCAACCTCAGCCAACTGTCGTTCATATTGACCCCTGATTCTTGACCTTCTATCAGAATTTCCTACATGCTCAACCTCAGCCAACTGTCGTTCATATTGAACACTTGTTTTTCCTCAAGAATCCCGGCCTCAATCTAAATCCTGCATCAGCCCCTATGCATTGGATTCAAAATTACATAGATTCACGGGATCCTTGTAGGAACTCATTCCAATCATGTTAGATCCAAGTAATATAAGTCCACTATACATGTGTATCTAATTCCTCCATGTGCACAAACAAACGGCCCAAAGTTGAGTGGATATGTTGCCACTTTGGGTGCATCCTATCTCCAGCCACAAACTCCCTTACTTCACCATCAATCTCAATAACACTGCAACCAATCTCCTTATTTGCACCCCTTTCCCTCATCAAGCCCTTGATTTCCTCTGCATCTCTCCACCTCCTCTCCATTGCATAAAGGTTGCGCAAAATTACGTAGTTCCCATCATTCCATGGCTCCGCAATAGTAGAATTCTTTATCACCCTGTCAGCCCTTGCTGCATCCTTAAAGTAACCACATCCGAAGAGAAAGGAACTTAGTATTATTCCATTAACCTTATATGGCATATGGTTGATCAAATTCTCCGCTTCATCCAAGCACCCTGCTCTCCCTAATAGATCAACCATGCAACCATAGTGCTCAATCTCAGGTGTAAGACCGAACTCCACGTCCATGGCTTTAAACCACCTCTTCCCTTCCTCTAGTAGACCAGCGTGATTGCAAGCTGATAAAACACCTAGCAGCGTGACCTCATTGGGTTTGTACCCACTGCGTTGCATCTCCAAAAATATCTCCAATGCTTGCTGCCCACAGCCATTAATGGCCAGCCCATTGATCAGCGCATTCCAAGAAGCTAATTCTCGATTGCGCATCTCATCAAAAACAGTTCTGGCTTCACTAATTGCGCCACATTTAGCAAACATGTCAATGAGTGCAGTACATACATTGGTTTTCCTGTCGAGTTTCTTCTTCCGAACAAACTGGTGGACCCAATTACCCAAATCCAGAGCACCCAGATCTGCTATTGCTGGAAGTATGCTCACAATGGTTACTTCATCAGGTTGTATTGATGCTCTCAACTGCATTTGATGGAACAATCCCAATGCTTCATGGGGTTGATTATTTTGGGAATATCCACTAATCATTACGTTCCAAGTATATAGATTTCTATCTGGCATAGATTCAAAAATTAAGCAGGCAGATTCAGTATCACCAACGTGGCAATATCCATAAATCATACTGGTACAAGTGATCACATTCCGCTCTGGCATCTCATCAAATAATCGCTTAGCTGACTCCATCTCCCCCAGCTTAACATACCCATCAATAATCAAGTTAAATGCTGCAAGGTCCTTTTCGGGCATTTGCTCAAATAACTTCCTAGCAGTACTTATATCGCCTGATTTCACGTATCCACCAACCAACGCAGTCCATGAAACCAAGCTTCTCTCAGGCATTTCATCGAACACCTTCCTCGCGAAGTCCGTTCTGCCCCATTTGGCGTACATGTCCACGAACGACGTCGAGACATACAAATCTAGGCACAGCCCAATCTTCACAACAAGACTCTGCAACTGTAACCCTTCCCAGAGGAACATCCCAGAAGAAGAACAAGACTTCACCAGCGCAGTAAACGTAAAACTATCAGGCACAAAGCGAGTGTGCCTCTTGAGATCTCTGTACACAACCAAAGAATCCTCGTATTGGCGTACGCCCACATAAGCTCTGATCAAGATGTTACAGAGGAACCCGTCGTCTTTGTGGGGACTAGCGTCGAACACCCGCCGCACGTGCCCGTGAAGGAGGGAGGAGTAGCAGGTGAGTAGCTTGGTGAAGAGATTGACGTTGGTGTCGAGGGCATGCCGGAGCATGAAAGCATGGATTTGGAGGACCGAGGCTTTCGAGTGCTTCTTGCATTGGAGAAGATGGAGACAATTTCTCTCTATCGGAGTCCAAAGGGACTGTTGCATTTTCTCTCACAATTTTATGGATTTTTTTGGGGTTAAATTCTATATATATATATATATATATATATATATATATATATTTCTGGATTATATAAGAAGGGTAATTCTAAGGAACCTATTACTAATATAATAAAATTCCTCCACTCGTAACCTCAAGGGGTTTTGATCTAATGATTAATGTGCACCTAAGTTTGTATTGAGGCCCGAGTTCAAATCCCTTTGGGATC
Source organism: Punica granatum (assembly GCF_007655135.1). Classification (NCBI taxonomy): domain Eukaryota; kingdom Viridiplantae; phylum Streptophyta; class Magnoliopsida; order Myrtales; family Lythraceae; genus Punica; species Punica granatum. The sequence continues at coordinate 23,106,565 of NC_045131.1, forward strand.
ACCGGAGCGCCTTTAGCGTAATTACTTGTTCCGTACGCCACCGGGGTTCACGGAGCCATTGGGATTAGACGGGCGAAGCCTGAACACCCGGGTTAGCAAAAAAAAAAAAATCCTCAACTCGTAACTGTTTTTGGAATCCTCGCTAGCAGCATTGTCAAACTCGAGTTTCAAGATAGAAATGGAGGGTATCCACATATTGTAAAGTATAATCTAAATGTGAAATCGTAAGTTTCTACCAAAATTAAAAATTATATTTCAAAAAATAATCATATATAAATTATATCATAAATTGAACAAACTATATTAAATTAAACGAAAAAAAAAAGAAAGACAAAAGAAACACCATATAAATGTCGAAGTATTTAAATTCAACTCTAAACAATCCATAATCAATATAAATATTACATAAGATAATCCACACTCCACGCAGACTACGTAGTCCATCCACGGAAACAAGATAAATGTTCAAAAACACAAAGATCTCTAATACATATATTGTCCAGTAGAAAGCATTAGAGTTTTTACCAAGGTTTCCTACACTATCATCACCATATTCACCACCATCATCACCGGATTCACCACCACCATCATCATTGTCTTCAATAACAAACTCATCACCTCTAACCATAGAAGAATGTCCTTGAACTTCGTCAGAATGAACATCAAAATTGAGTGGAATTTCTTTATCACCTTCATGGACTTCAACCGATTCTTCTCTTCAATCTTCATTCCCTTCGTTGTCGGCATCATCATCAAGAATATGAAGCAAGTTAACACTTGATGAGCCAATGGAAACAGGTTCCTCCGTTAACCACTCATCATCAGAGGAGATGTCTTCTACGCCACTTTGGCTTCTATTATCTCTTCCCCGTCGATCTTTCAATTTGGTATTGTACATAACAAAGCCTGAATCATTCATTTTCTTTTAGTGCAAAAGATTTATTCTCTTTGTATGCACTTGCAAAGTCCAAAAGATCATATATATTCATGAGATTATGCTTATTAATAGAAAAGGAAAATGGAGAAAAACATACCATTTGAATATGTAATATGTTTCTATATTTTTACCATCTCAAAGGCACTCCAATAAGTTCGCGATCAGATGAATTGCATGTCAAACTCAAAATTCTTATGGCAACCATCGGCAGTTCCGTAAATTAATCTCTATAAGACTCCCACCAATCAGTGGGTTCCTTCTCGGTCCTTGCATTCTTAACCGATTCCCTTCCAAATAATCCTCTTGCCTTATGAAAAACATCAAGTTGCTTGTCAATCTTAAGCCTTTCATTTGGATCGAGAACTATCCAATCAAGGCAATTGTACAATCCAATTTTGACATTTAAATTATCTTTGAAGTTCATCCGATAGTGAAAGTGAGGATTCAAATAATATCCAGCTACATGAGGTCGATGAAGTTGAAGCTCCCACCTTTCGTCGATGATTTGTAAAACCGTTTTATAACTGAAAAATAAAATTAAACTACTAGCTCTTGCTAATGAAATGACAAAATCATGTAAAAATGAACAACTAAGTAAAATTACCTTTTCTTGATGTTATTGAAATTACTTTGAATCTTCCCTTTAACTTATCCACAACATCATAGATAAATCCCATAGTGGCTTTTCTTATGAATCCACCAACCGAAGCACTTGAATGAGAGGACATGCGGCCTCAAGATAAAATACAACGTTCTTCCAACATTAACTATCCAATGCACTTTCTTGCACTCAAACCCCATCTCGTGTTTTCAAAAACTTGGTGGCTCTATTTCTTGAGAGGAGAACAAACTTTTAAGTCATGAAAGCAACCAAAAGTCAAGTATGCTGTGGCATGAAATGTAGCACTAGGTCGAATCAAATCTCTCTTGTTTGTAAATTGCCTTAACAAGACGGTGACGGTGGTCCTCCCATATATAAATGTAGTCGTCTTTCTCCCTTTGGCAATTGTTTCTTCATGCACATCTAATTTCTTCTCTAAATCTTCTAACATTAGATCAATGCAAATGCAGCACAAGGGGTGCAAAACAACCTCTTCCTCTTGGTCATCAACATTTCATTAACTGCTCTGTAGTTTGCAGTGCTGTTTGTTATCACTTGCACAATATTTTCTTCCCCTACCTTCTCAACAATATCATCTAGCATGTGAAAAATCTTATCAGCGGTCTTGGATATATCCGAAGTATCATGAGATGCTAAAACTATAGTACCCTTTGGATTATTAACCAAGAAATTACAAATAAAAGCGTCTTTTTCGATCATGTCCAGCCATCAGACATAATAGAACAACCAGATTTTTTCCACTCCATCTTGTATTCATCCACCATCCTCTGTGCATCAACAACATCCTTCTCAAGAAACTTTCCCTAAGCTCATGATAAGAAGGCAGCTTCATTCCACAACCATATCTACCGATAGATTCAACTATTTTTCACGAAATATGGAGATTTCACACAATTAAATGGAATGGCATTAACATAGAAGAACCTGACTATGTCGCGACATGTCTGCTCTCTCAAGTCTCTCTTAAACATCTAGTTTATTGTTGACTGAGTATTAGATTCGCCTGAACTTTTTCTCTTCACAATTGTATCCATCAAATCCTTGGCCTTTTTATTTGCAAACACTTATGGCACTTCATCATTCGAAGCATCCCCATACCAAAAGCTAGTTTCCTTTTCTTTTCAACCTCAGTCTTTTTCTTCAAAAGGAGCTCAATCATTTCAACCTTAACATCCTCGGCCACCGATAAACATGGCTCCACATCCTTTTTTGTGCATGCCAAATGCTGCTGCTTGAGACGAAAATTCCACCTGGTCAAGATCTTACTACAATAGTTGCGTTTCACTTTCTTCCCGTTGCCATCGACGTCACACCCATGATGCCATCCAACATTTGTCCTGCTCTCGACAGCATTTATCCTTACCATTTTAGTGGTAGAAGTAGAAGGTGAATTTTATTGGTGGAAGCTGAAGCTGACATTTGTTCTTTTCTCTTCTTTGTATGAAAAAATAATCAATCAATTAGTAATCAAATTAGAGGAACCACATAACCCACTCAAATATTGTACCAAGACCTTGAAAAAAATTGTAAATCTAGAAGTTGCATCAAGGACAGAGAGAAGAGCCATCGATCACTTAATGCATCTACGATATATATGTAATATATATATGAGGGGATCAGTAAGTTGTGATAGGCATAGGTCAATCAAATTCGTAAAATAATATGAATCATAAAAAACAACACACCATCAAATTCATTTTAGATTCATAATAAGCAATTAGCGGCTCAAAAGCTATTAACCATCCAAATGAAGTCAGCAATCTCGAATCAGTACAAAGAGGGCTAGGCAAGGCTTTCTTCGATACTCAATTCAAATGTTGAAACTGTAAAGTAGAAAAAAAGGGGAGAAATGGGGGAAGGGGTAGTCCATCCTCATTGAGGCTTGACACCAATTAAGAAGAAAAGCAGTGGATGTCCGCAAAATTGAAAGCCCTAAAATGGAGAATTCTCACCTCTGTTACTTCGGATAGGCAACGATCGAATAACCGGCAGGGCAGGGGCGTAAAATTGGTAACGTAATAATAATCACGACCAGAGCCGATGTGGAATCCCTCGCCTTTGATGTCGAGCTCTCAACTATTGATTGTCGAGCATGAAGTCGAGCGTGAACGGAGAAGCAGAGTCGAGCTTGAAAGGAGAAGGAGAAAGAAGATATGTATGTAGTTGTCTACTCCAATGCATGAATTGGCCTTAATTTCCCTTAAAAAAGGCCCCAAATTTCCCTTAAAAAAAGCAAATGCAGAGCTTGTCTGAAACATTAAGTCGCATACAAATGAACGATTCTAACGATTGAATCGAGTTAAATTTCATTCCAGCATGTTTCTAAGCAAACATCCGATTTTATCAACTGTTAACTCGGTATCTCATGTGAAGACGTAAAATCGTCCGGAGAATCACAATTTTAACAACATTGCTTGCTATTGTCCTTATCATTAGATAAATAGATAAAGCAATTAAATTGAAAAATAAATAAATAATCTACGCACGATCTTCTTTCCTACTTCCTTCTCCGCCACTCTACAGTGCCTCCTCCTCCCCTCTACCCCAACCGCGTCCCTTCCTCCTCGTTTGCCCCGCCAATGCTGCTTGTTCTTCTTGACACTATTAGTCCTGCCCCTTGCAACTAGTTGCCCTCTCAGGTAAAATTTGACTTCAATTTGTTTATTTTAAGATGATTTTAGGGTTCTTCACTCCTCAATCGGTGCTCCTCTTCCTAAAACTACTTCGCTTCTCCACCTCCCCTTCTCTCTCTCA